>NC_041381.1:521556542-521647591 GCF_002162155.2 Triticum dicoccoides | reverse complement strand
CCACTCAGTAGGATTGTTTGCACTTAGGCGAGTATTGGACTGCGGCTAAGCCCCCGAGTGGGAGGATTGCTCTCCACTCGGTAGGATTTTTTACACTTAGGCGAGTACCGGACTGTAGCTAAGCCCCCGAGTGGGAGGATCGCTCACCACTCGGTAGGATTTTTTGCACTTAGGCGAGTACTGGACTGCGGCTAAGCCCCCGAGTGGGAGGATCGCTCGCACAATCTCATCCTTCTTCTTGACGGTGCAGCCCCGGAGGGGGGTCGTGGTCGACCTGCACCACTCGTTAGAATTTTCAAACTTAGGCGAGTACTGGACTGCAGCTAAGCCCTCGAGTGGGAGACTGGCTCACCACTCGGTAGGATTTTTCAAACTTAGGCGAGTACTGGACTGCAACTAAGGCCCCGAGTGGGAGGCTGTCTCATCACTCGGTAGGATTTTTCTTTTCAACTTAGGCGAAACGGATTCGCAGCTAAGGCACCCACTAGGGGATTTAGACCATGTAAAAAATGAACAACAATCATTCGGAAGACTGTAAAATTATGTCTTTGATAATAAAAAAGGTATTTCTTATTACATCTCAACAGTCTGAATGCTTAAGAGTAAAAGGGGCGGAGCAGCTCCGCATTCCAAGCACGTGGCTCACCTTTTTCGTGTTCGACATTGAAAATACGATATGCTCCATTGTGGAGCACTCTGGTGACGACGAAGGGGCCTTCCCAAGCAGGAGCGAGCTTGTGTGGTTTCTGCTGGTCCACTCGAAGAACCAAGTCTTCTTCCCGAAATGCCCGACCACTTACGTTTCTGGCGTGGAATCGACGCAGGTCTTGGTGATAAATGGTTGATCGAATCAAGGCCATTTGTCTTTCCTCTTCCAGGAGATCGACTACATCTTGCTGAGCCTGTTCCGCTTCTTCTTCTGAGAAAAGTTTGACTCAGGGTGCATTGTGAAGCAAATCACTCGGGAGTACAACTTTAGCTCCATAGACCAAGAAGAATGGAGTCCGTCCAGTTGACCTATTAGGAGTGGTCCTTAATCCCCAACGCACTGATGGAAGTTCCTCGACCCAAGCACCTGCTGCATGCTTGAGGTCACGCATAAACCGGGGTTTCAGTCCTTTGAGAATCAATCCATTTGCTCTTTCAGCCTGTCCATTTGACTGAGGATGGGCGACTGAAGCGTAGTCGACCCTCGTGCCTTGTGAAGCGCAGAAAGCTCTGAACTCGCCAGAATCGAAGTTTGACCCATTATCAGTGATGACGCTGTGCGGAACACCATATCTGAATGTCAATTCTCTGACGAAACTTACAACAATACTTGCTTCAAGGTTTTTAATGGGCTTGGCTTCAATCCATTTGGTAAACTTGTCAACTGCTACCAGCACATGGGTGAATCCACTCATGCCAGTCCTCAGAGGTCCAACCATATCCAATCCCAGACAGCCAAAGGCCAGACGAGCGGAATGGTCTTGAGAGCTGACACAGGCTTATGGGACATGTTGGAGTAAAACTGACAACCTTCACATTTGTCTACTATTTCTTTTGCCATCTCGTTGGCATGTGGCCAGTCAAATCCGGCTCGGTATGCTTTGGCCACGATGGTCCGAGAGGACGCATGGTGAACACAGGTCCCCGAGTGAATATCATTGAGGATCATTCGGCCTTCTTCTGGCGTGATGCATTTCTGGCAGACTCCAGTTACACTTTCTCTGAACAAATGACCTTTTATCACGGTAAAGGCTTTAGATCGTCGGACAATCTGTTGAGCCTCTTCTTCATCGTTTGGAAGTTCTTTCCTAAGAATGTATGCAACGTATGGTATTGTCCAGTCAGGAGTGACGACCAAAACCTCCATGACTGAGTCAACCACGGCTGGGATTTCAACTTCAGTCGGATCTGTGGCACTCTTAGGCTGTGGGGGCTCTTCAGTGAAAGGATCTTCCTGAACTGAAGGTGAATGAATATGCTCCAAAAACACATTACTGGGAATGGTCTCTGTAAGTGCATCTAGTGCCACCCCTAGTTGGTTTTGGAGTATTAACGACAAAGTTGGTTGAGGGACTAACGCGTTTGTGAGAATTGCAGAATAACGCAGGTAGTGTCCCTCATTGATTCGGTTTACCTACCGGAGATGACCCCTAAAAATGTATGAAGACATTGAAGACAATGGTGGTATGAGAAGATATTCATATTGAAGACTATGACATGAGAAGACATTGCGTGAAGACTATGGAGCACGAAGACTGTGTGGTTTCGTTGTTTCCTTTTCTTCTTTGTTGAGTCATAGGAACCACCGTACTGTTAAGTGGGGTCCAAGTGAACTAAGTCAGAGTGACTGAAGTGATGCTCAACCCAAATCCTATGTCTTCGAGCGAAGACAATGAGAGCAAATGTTATCCAGAGTTGGATGAGTCAGCTTTGCTTGTAGCCCAAGTAAAGTTGCCGTGTGTGTTTGAAATCTGACCGTTGGAACATGTGTTAGTTCCTTAGTGACCCAGGGTCATTTTGGACAAATCAGGTCGGGTTGCCTAGTGGCTATAAATAGCCCACCCCCTACACCATAAATTGGTGGCTGCTCAGAGTTAAGATACGGCTTTTTTCGTTTGAGAGCAACCCACCTCGAAGCATTTGAGAGAGAGAAATCCTTGCGAGGACAAAGCCCAAACACCCAGAGCCAAAGAGTGTTAGGCATCACTGAAGTCTTTCTGTCTGTGTGACCTGAAGACTTATTACACTTGAGGACTGTGCATCCTCCAGTCGGTTAGGCGTCTCGTTCTAAGCATCCAAGAGTCATTGTAGATTGCCGGGTGAACGGAGTCTGTGAAGGTTTGGAAGTCTCCCTTGAAGACTTACCAGAGTGATTGGGCGAGGACTGGGTGTCCTTAGCTCAAGGGGAATAAGGTGAAGACACGGTCTTCTGAGTTGAATCTCCGCCTCCCTAACCAGACGTACAGTTGTCACAGCAACTGGAACTGGTCCAACAAATCCTGTGTCTTCAACAAGCAACTAGTTCTATCTCTTCCCACCTTTACTTGAGTTTGTCTTCGTGAAGTCATTGCTTATCGTCTTATTTGATTGACTTCATTGCTTGACTACTATTGTTGATTGGTTTCATACTATCTTCCATCCTGATCCTACTACCTAGCTGCTATTAATCTTCGAACGTTAATGCTATTGCATACTTGATTATGGTTTGCTTGTTGTAGTTTATCTGCCGCTGCATATCAATTAGGTTGCTTCTAGTGTTTGTATTCGAAACTTCCATGTTTTGAAGACTTCCATAAAAATCGCCTATTCACCCCCCTCTAGTCGATAACTAGCACTTTCAATTGGTATCAGAGCAAGGTACTCCCTTGTTCTGTGTGATTCGGTTTAACCACCTAGAGTTTAGCTATGTCGACTGCAGGGATAATCAAAGTCTCCGTTGCTTGCCCCGTGTTCGATGGAACTGAATATCCCTACTAGAAGAATAAGATGCGCATGCATCTTGAAGCCATTGATGTCGACCTCTGGTATGTCGTCAAGAATGGCGTTCCCAAAACTGGTGAAGGTGTCACCCCTACTGATGTCAAGAAGTTCATTCAACTGGACTTGACTGCAAAGAACATCATCTGTGGTCATCTGACCAAAGGACAGTATGGCCGTGTGAGTGCTCTGGAAACCTCAAAGCTAGTCTGGGACTGGCTGTCCAAGGTCAATGAAGGCGTCTCTACACAGAGAGACCAGAGGATCAGTGTTCTTCGCAATCTCTTCAATCGCTTCAAGAGAAACGACAATGAAAATGTCCAGCTCACGTTTGATCGCCTCACCGACATCACAAATGAGCTTCAGGCTCTCGGCGCCACTGAGATCACCAAGCATGAAATTGTCAAGACACTGCTGAGATCACTTGACACCTCCTTTGACACACTTGCCCTCATGATACAAGAACGTCCTGACTTCAAGACACTCGATCCGTCTGATATACTAGAAAGGCTCAACACACATGAGTTCCAGCTTTCTGAGAAAAGAGATATCTATGGCCCCAACTATGGCCGAACTCGTGCTTTGAAGGCAAAAGTTGTTTCCTCATCTGAAGAAGAAGAATCTGACTGCGGTTCTAACGATCCTGAAGACATTGGAAGGGAGCTTGCTATGCTTGTGAAGAAGTTCCAGAAATTCACCAAGAAGAAGGGCTTCAGAAAGTCTTCACGATCCAGTTCAAGAAATGATGAAGCTTCCACTCAAGACAACAAGAAGAGAACATGTCACAAGTGTAAGAAGCCTGGGCACTACATCTTTGAGTGTCCTCAATGGGATAACGAGAAGAAGAAGAAGAAGAGCAAGGAATATGACTCCGATGACAAGAAGAAGAAGAAATCTTCGAAGTCTTCTTCCAAGTCCTCATCAAGGTCTTCATCTCACAAGAAGAGCTCATCCGGCAAGGCTCGTGCTTTTGTTGGCAAGGAAATGGATTCAGAGGAGGAGTCTGCTTCTGAGGAGGCAGAGGAGGAATCTGAAGCTGAATCCGACTCCGGCGTTGCAAGTCTGGCTCTGGCCACTGCCTATGTTGCCAAGTCCATCTTCAACACTGAAGACAATGACTCCCACACCAACACTGATGATGACAAGGATGATCTTGCTCCCACCTACTGCTTCATGGCATGCGGTGCCAAGGTAAAATCACGCGATGCTTACTTTCAAACATCAAGTGAAGATGACTCTGATTGTGAATCCAAACCCAGCTACAAAACACTTGCTAAAATTGCTACTGAACAACAAAAGGCTATGGAATATACTCAAAAACTGTTAGACAAAAGCGATGACCTGTTGGACGCGGAAATGACACGTACACAGTCCTTAGTTGAAGACATAAAAAATCTTCATGCTAAGTATCAAGAACTTGAAAATCTTCATGAGACGCTCTCAACCTCTAATGAAAAGCTCTCCTATGATTATCTTCAAAGGAAGCAAGACCTTGAGAAATTGAAAGCGGCTCATGAAGATCTTCAAAAGGAAAATGTGTCACTTCGCGCTCAACAGATCAGTTCCGCTCAGGAAGGATTTGAACCACCTTGCTTGAAATGCATTGAGCGTGATAACGCTGCCTCTGTTGCTGAATCTTCCACTGCTGCTACTGTTGCTCTGTCTTCAACTACTGATGTGGTAACTAACCCCTCTTCTGAGGATACCACTACTATTTCTGATGAAAATGCTAGGTTGAAGACATTGCTTGAAACAGGGATGTATAAAAGTCTGAAAGGGCATCAGACACTTTGTGATGTCCTCAAAAAGCAGATTCTGAATCGAAACCCTAGGAAAGAGGGTGTTGGGTTCGAGAGGAAAATGAATGCTGATGGTTCCTACTCGAAGCCTGAGCAGTATCCCAAAACCACATGGGTTGCTGCAAAGGAGCCCTCAGTGGATCCATCTGCTTTATCTGGCTTTACCTGTGATAATCCTGTTATCATTGATGAATCCTTTGATGCAAACTATAAACTGTTCAAAAATCAGAATGGTGAAGTGTTTGCCAGGTTTATTGGTACTAACTGTAGGAATGGACCGCCAATGAAGAAGATCTGGGTTCCCAAAAGCTGTCTTGAAAATCTTCCGGTGAATGTTGTCATGACACCACTTGTGAAGAAGACAAATCCCGGACCAAAGGCATCACATGGTCCAACGACTTCATACGGAAACAGGACTCACCCGAGTCACCCTAACGCCAATGTTTTGCAGGGAAATCATACTCAAACTTATGAATATGAGCGTGTGTCTTCAAACTGCTATGTTCATAATACTAAGAACTTTTCTGCTTATTCATATGAGTATCATTCATCTCCTGCAAGGCTATTTGCTAGGGCTTCAAAGCCGAAATTGTCAGATGCTGCACTTAGACTCATTGCTTCTAAGCCACCCCTGAAGATGTGGGTGCTGAAGAAGAACTAACTCTCTTTTGCAGAATGTGGTCTCCAGCCAGCAATCAATGGCGTCCGATATAATTGCTGGGGACCCAAAACATAAAGGGACGCATGATAAAATGACTTACTATGTATTCCACATATGAATCGCTTACCTGTCATACTGTGTGCTAACTTTCATCCATGCTATGATAATCCAAGTGTGTATCAAATGCTTATGCTTCACAACATATATTGTGAAGCCTATCCCTCTAACTGCACTGTAGGGCATGTCACCAAAAGCTTCAGAATGGATTATTGACAGCAGATGCACTAATCATATGACTGGTGATCAAAGTATTCTCATGGACTCAACCTTACGTCCATCCGACAAGAGTCAAATCACATTTGCTGACACTGGTAAAGGCAAAGTATTGGGTCTAGGTAGAGTTGCAATCTCAAAGGATCAACACATGGATAAAGTGATGCTTGTTGAATCCCTTGGATTCAACTTAATGTCTGTCTCAATGCTTTGTGACTTAAACATGATTGTGATATTTGGAAAATATCGTTGCCTTGTACTAATGGAATCTGACAAATCTCTAGTCTTTGAAGGGTATAGGAAAGGTGATCTATACATGGTAGATTTCTCAGCAGGTCCAAAACTTGCCGTATGTCTTCTTGCTAAAGCTTCAGAATGCTGGCTTTGGCATCGAAGGCTGGGGCACGCTGGCATGAGGAACTTGCACACTCTCGTCAAAAAGAAGCATGTCTTAGTCATCGAAGGTGTCAAGTTCAAGAAAGATCATCTGTGTGGTGCCTGTGAAGCTGGAAAGATGACAAGGGCCAAGCATCCTTCGAAGACAATCATGACGACATCTCAACCCTTTGAGTTGTTGCACATGGACTTATTTGGACCTACCCACTACTCCACCCTCACAACAACGGCGTGTCTCTATGGCTTCGTCATTGTTGATGACTACTCAAGATACACATGGGTGCATATAATTCTCTACAAGACTGAAGTACAAGATGTCTTCAGACGATTCGCCAATCGAGCAATGAACAACTATGGCGTCAAGATCAAGCATATCAGAAGTGATAACGGCACTGAATTCAAGAACACTAGCCTTGATCTTTATCTGGATACACTGGGAATCACTCATGAACTTTCTGCTCCATACACACCTCAGCAAAACGGCATTGTAGAGCGCAAGAACAGAACCCTCATAGAGATGGCTCGAACAATGCTTGACGAGTACAAGACACCAAGAAAGTTCTGGCCTGAAGCCATTGATACAGCTTGTCACATCATCAAACGTGTCTACATCCATAAGCTTCTAGGCAAAACATCCTATGAGCTCCTCACTGGCAAGAAGCCAAATGTCAGCTACTTCAGAGTCTTCGGTGCTAGGTGCTGGATCAAGGATCCCCATCAGAAGTCAAAATTTGAACCCAAAGCTCACGAAGGCTTCATGCTTGGCTATGGAAAGGATTCACACTCTTACAGAGTCTTCAACCTCTTCCACTACAAAATCGTTGAAACAGTGGATGTGCGATTTGATGAAACCAATGGTTCACAAAGAGAAATTCTGCCAAGTACACTTGATGAAGCTCCTTCCTGTGAATCTATCAAGTTGATGGGAACTGGTGAAATCGTGCCCTCTGAAGCACAGCCTGAAGAGGAACTTATCATCTCTGCACCAAACCAACCTGAAGACAATGCTCAGTCCGAAGACAATCCTCCCAATGATGACAATGATCAACATGAGCAAGGACTTCGTCCAGTTCATCTGCGTGTTGCAAATGAAGTACAAATCGAGAAGATAATTGATAGCATCAATGCGCCTTGTCCGCTTACTCGATCAAGGGCAGCACAACTAGCAAATTTCTGTGAGCATTTTTCATTTGTATCAATATCTGAACCCAAGAAAGTTGCTGAAGCTTTTATGGAACCTGAATGGATTCAAGCCATGCAAGAAGAACTTCAACAGTTCAAGCTGAATAATGTTTGGGAACTGGTCAAGCGCCCTGACCCTGGCAAGAATAACATTATTGGAACAAAATGGATATATCAAAACAAGCAAGATGAGCATGGTCAAGTCGTCAGAAACAAAGCACGTCTTGTGGCTCAAGGATATACTCAAGTTGAAGGAATTGACTTCGATGAAACATTTGCTCCTGTTGCTAGGCTTGAAGCCATTCACATACTTCTAGCCTATGCAAATCACCACAACATCTTGCTATATCAAATGGATGTTAAGAGTGCATTTCTCAATGGCAAGATTGAAGAAGAAGTATATGTTGCACAACCACCTAGCTTTGAAGATCCAAAACATCCTAATATGGTGTACAAACTGAACAAAGCACTGTATGGCCTCAAACAAGCTCCTCGTGCCTGGTATGATACAATCAAAGACTTCCTGAAGAGCAAAGGCTTCAAACCTGGATCCCTCGATCCCACTCTCTTCACGAAGACATATGATGGTGAACTATTTGTGTGCCAAATATATGTGGATGACATAATCTTCGGCTGCACCAACCAGAAGTACAATGATGAGTTTGGATTTATGATGCAAGAGCAATATCAGATGTCCATGATGGGTGAGCTGAAGTTCTTCCTTGGTCTTCAAATTCGTCAACAAAGAAATGGCATCTTCATATCACAAGAAAAATATCTCAAAGATTGCCTGAAGAAGTTCGGCATGCAAGATTGCAAAGGTTACACGACACCAATGCCAGCCAAACATCATCTTGGTCCCGACGACAATGGTAAAGAGTTCGATCAAAAGGTATACCGCTCCATGATTGGTTCTTTACTTTACCTATGTGCATCTAGGACAGATATTATGCTTAGTGTTTGCATGTGTGCTCGATTCCAAGCGGCACCAAAGGAATCACATCACTTAGCAGTGAAGCGAATTCTTCGATATTTGGCTTACACCCCAACACTCGGATTATGGTATCCAAAGGGCTCAAGGTTTGATCTGGTTGGATTCTCGGATGCTGATTATGCTGGTGACAAGGTGGATCGCAAGTCAACATCAGGCACATGTCATTTTCTTGGTCAATCACTTGTCTGTTAGTCTTCAAAGAAGCAGAACTGTGTATCACTCTCAACTGCTGAATCTGAATACATTGCTGCTGGATCCTGTTGTGCTTAGCTTCTGTGGATGAAGCAAACTCTCAAGGACTATGGCATCGATCTGAAGCAAGTCCTTCTCTTCTGCGACAACGAAAGTGCCATCAAGATTGCCAACAATCCAGTCCAGCACTCGAAGACAAAGCACATTGAAATACGTCATCACTTTCTCAGAGATCATGTTATGAAGAAAGATATAGATATCATGCACGTCAACACTGAAGAGCAACTGGCAGATATCTTCACAAAGCCCTTGGATGAGAAAAGGTTTTGCAAGTTACAATGTGAGCTAAATATTTTGGAATCCTCTAATGTCCTGTGATCAGGCACACATCCTAACACTTATGCATGTTGATGACTTAGATGTGCAACACACAAAGTAATGTATATCTTCAATCAATGAAGATTTACACTCTGAGTGTGAATACATTAACATGGAATGTGACTTCGGAGTGCCACGATAATTGTGCGCCGTGTCTAGGTCTAATACTTCCTATACGGTGGGTAACGCCACCACCAAATTTCTCTGTTTGAAGTGTTTCACTCATGGCGTTATTTTGCAAAGATTTCGCATTTGGTTTGTCTTCAGTTTCAATTTATCTTCATGATTTTTCTGCGCTATAGTGATTTGATTGCATATATATATATATATACTAGCGTTCTGTCCTCTACAACATTCACTTATAGCTATGTCTTCACTATTGAATCTTTTGAACTAAGTGAATGTGATCGGACCCTAATCTCTCTATGCTTACTATCTCAAACTCTATCTGTCCAAATCATATGCATTCTATTGAAACTGTCGAATGTCTTCTCTGCATCCTTGTCAGCAGAAGACACAGAGACAAACATCAAGTTCTATTTAAATGAATCATCTTAATTGTCGATATCCAGAGAAGCCGGAACAAACATCCGACATACTTGGCGGGCGTGGGAACGTGGGACAATTCTAAATACGTTGCATGCTTGACACATACCCCACGAATGTGAACAGACAGGGGCACCTGCATAATTGCGCTGTGCTGCACACCTACTTATAAATATGTGTCCCCTGCGGTAAAGAAATCCTTCTTCCACCTCTCCACCTCCGTCAAAACCCTAGCACCACCGCTAGCTCGCGACGACACCGGCGACGAAGCGCTTAGCTGCCGCGACTTCCCCGACGCCGTCCTCACGCCGGCCACGGACATCGTCCTCTCCGCCGTCGCCGTAGGTGTCCTCCGTCGCCAAGTTAGGGCACGGTGGACTGAACTGCTCGGTCTCTCATTCTTCCCATCTAGCAGTTCGTCGTCCGGTAATTATAACTCTATTTTTACCACCTTTTTGATCTTCCTAGATTCATCCTACTTTCCGAAAGTGGTTTCTGCCTACTCAATGTTAGATCTATTCTATCTGCATCTCATAATGCCTAGTCTATTCACTTAGATTTCCTATCTAGTTTGATTCCTCACTTGTACTTATTCACGGATTGGTACAAATCTGGAACCAACTCACCACATATAAGTGAATGTCTTCGCATCATGAGGTCAATGTCTTCAAACTGATTTATCTTCAAAATCTTCTGAGAATGCATATGACCTCTTCCCCTTCCCTCGCATCTCTAATGCTGTCACAGGTACATGTCCGTGGGAGAATCCCTTGGTTCTCATAGTCTGCATTCGTTTGCAGAATACTTACAGCATCATATCAATTCTCCTGAAGCCAGTTCCTGCTTGACCAGCAAGCGTAAATCTGTGAAGCCTCTGAACGTATTGAAGCCATTCAGCTTGAAGTTCATGGCTGCAGAAAAATCAGCAAGGAAGGGTGGCAGACAGCGTCGTGGGGGAACTTCAAAGGATCTTCCTGAAGATCTGGCAGAAATGTATAGAACAGATCCTAAAGAAGATTACAATCAGCGCAAGACTCGAATCCAATGGATTCGACGCTATTGGGCTGAACAGTGGTACAAGTACAAGTTCGTCACCCAGGAGTACGTAGAGAAGTATGCTATCAAGAGCCCTTGGGGCGATATTCTCTATCGAGGCCTTCCCCCCAAGAACAGGGCTGAAGCCATTGAACAAAAATTCTATCCTTGCATGGTCCATGGACCACAGCCTGAAGAAGCCGACCCATCATCATTACTGTGGTGTCGCGACGACAATCTCTTCAAGCGCAACTTCCAGTTTGCTGTGGCTTCAGCAAAGGAAAATAAGAAGTCATGGGGGTTGGACTTCAATCCTGGTCCCTCTGCTCCCCGTGAGGATGGGACTCGTGAAGCTGAAGAGAATAGAATTGGCCCCTTTGCAAACCTTGATGGTCTCATCTCCTACGTCTTGGTTCATGGTGCCAAAGTGGATCATCCCAACAATGATTCTGATTCGGATGAAGCCCCTGCTCCTACTCCAAGGCCGAAGAAGCCAAAGAAGGTTAAGGCTTCATCATCAGCCGCACCTCCAAAAGCTTCTTGTCTGAAGCTATTGGCCACTGCACCTCCTGAAGCCAGTGTGCAGTCTGAAGATCAATCTCGTATCTCCAAGAAGATGGAGAAGAAAAGACAACTTGTCAGGCATACTGATCAAGCTCTGACTCCTGCTGCTATTCTGCGTGAAGAACCCATTGATCTATCAAGTGATGAAGATCTTGCGGATGATGCTCTTGAGCAGCTGATAAAGAGCAAGGAAGAAGCAGAAATCTTCAGCAATTTGCCTCTCTTTGATGTGGCCATCATCCACAATTTCATTGATGAGTGGTTCGACACCCCTAACTTCAGCTCTGAAGATTTACAACTTCCAATTGGCCTCAGCGTCTCTTTCAATGGTGCCATTGCTTCTGAGCTGGCTCTCGCTCAGCGAATCGTTGAGCTCAAGCACAAGATTGATTATGAAAAGGCTCAATTCAAGAAGCATATGGCCAAGCTAAGTGTTCAAGACGTCAGAAACTTTAAGGTCATGCTGCATGAGCTGAAAGAAGCTTTTCCGAAGAAGCGCCAAGAAGCTCAAGGCTCTCTTGAGCGCATGAAGAGTTTGGCTGATAAGTGTGTGCTTGCCTACAATGAGGCTGAGAAGCGCAAGTCACTTGGCCGTCCTGGCATTGACCCCAGGATGGCAGCAAAGAAAAAGAAGAAGCTTCCTGCTGATCAGCCTGCGCCTTCAAGCGAAGAAGCTCCACATATTATCTTCCCAAGTAGCATGACTGGATCGAAGCCAAAGGTCACCACAACCTCTTTAGAACAGAAGAAAACGAGGGCTGCAGAGGCAGAAGCCAGAAAGAGGAAGAATACCGAAGCCTCTGATGCCGCTCCCTCCAAGAAGAAGCGCAAGACCAAGAAGAATCGGGCTGCTCCCACTGAGCCTCTTTTTGTTGAACCCATCTCAGTGATTCATCCTGCATCTGCATCCCAGGAACTTCACCTGACTGTTCATGAGCCTGCTTCCACAGAGGCTCCTGAAGCTGAAGATATTCCAGCAGCTGAACCCACCGCTGCTGAACACATTGGTCATCATGACAATGTTGAAGATGATGAAGTTCTTCCTCAGCTTGAATACAATGTGGTATCATCGCCTGTTCGTACGAACAGCGAACTCATCAGCATTGGTCGTCCTCTGACACCAATTGCACAGGATGATTCATGGGCTGATCGCCTGCAAGAACAAGACTCCCCCAACACTCCCCAACAACAACAACAAGTCACAACATCCGTCCAAGCTGAAGAGGATGAGGGCCTGCCCACTCCATCTCCAAAAGCTTCGCCTGTACTCCAAAGGCTTCGCAAAGGACCTAGGCCTCAAGCTCCTCTTCCGAGCGTTCCATAAGGAGAAGTGCATCATCAACCTGTTGCACGTTAAGTGTTTTCTGAAGCCACTCCTGCTATGAACGACTCTGCGTCAGAAGCACCTGCTGCTGAAGACAATCTGGCTGCATCATCCGATGGAGAGCGTCAAGAAGAACGTGTCTCTACTCCCCCCATTCAAGAAGAAGAAGTTCATGATTTGAACGTGTCTGTGTCTGACCCTCCAGCTCCTCAAGTGGAGGTTGAAAATGTTGAAGCTGCCACCACCAACGACAATGAAGCCAATGACACTGTCTTGGCTGAAGCTAATGTGGAGCTTGCACCAACCAGTGTGCCTGAAGCTAATGCGGCCACTATACCTGAAGCTGGTGAGGCAACTGCTCCAGAAGCACCTGTTATACAACCTAAAGCCTCAGCTGCTGCCACTGCTCCTGTTCCAGCCCCAAGTCCCTATAAAATTGAGCAGGCGTATAACCACGGAGAGCTAACAACAGTCAGATGGCCCGTTCTGGTCCCTCCGCCTAATGTCTCTGGTCCTCAATTTGACTATCATGTTGAGCATAGGCCTCAAATCCAGAAGCCCAAGCCAAGACTGCCACGGTTTCCAGTTACTGCAAACTCACCAGGGCCCTTCAATGCTAATGGCTTCAAGAGCCACAACACATTCTTTGACAACTCGAAGAACCCCTACACGAAGCCAAGAGTTGCATCAGATCGGTTCTGGAGCCATTAGCAGCGAAGCTATTACTCCTGTGTTCTGTATGATCAAGGGCGCATCTTCCCTCATATGCGCCTCGACACTGAAGCCATTACTGGACTCCCCTGCTTAGAAGAAGCACTTGACTGCTTTCGTGATGTTGGGCTGCTCAGTTTTGTCATAGATAAAGAACACTGGAATGAAGAACTGTTGCTTCAATTCTATGCTACATTGCACATTCGAGGTTGCAATAGAGATACAAAGACTTGGGTTCTCGAGTGGATGACCGGAAACGTTCATCATGAAGCCAAAGCTATGGATATCATCGAGCTTACAGGCCTGTCCACTCCCGGAGAACTCTATGAACCTAGCTGTCAACATCATCGCAATGCCCTGGAGAGCATCTTTCATAGGCCTGAACCCAATATGAGTCAGATGCTGAGCATGATGAAGCCTTTGCCCCGTGATGCTGAATATCCAACAGAGTTCTTTGTTGAAGACCTTGAGTATCTGCCACGCACCATATATCACATAATCAGGCGGACTCTATGGCCTATCAAAGGACATTCATCACGTCAAACCTTGAAGGAGCTATGAAGACTTTGGTGTTCTACATTTACAATGGCATCAGCTTCAATGCACAAGATTTCTTCATCAGACAACTGGCTGCCTCTGGCTCTGATTTCTTTGGTCTGAAGTTTTATGCTCCATGGGTCATGCGCCTCATAAAGCGACACTCTACTGTCAACTATCAACCTTCTGCTCGCAATCATGTGATTTTTCTACCTGAGGTTGATATGTTAGTTGAAGTTATATATCCTGACCCTGCCAAGAAGCCTCTTTGTCTTCAGAAGGCCGAGCACCAAAGCTTCACTCAACCCATTGAAGGTGTTCACACAGCTACACGAATCTATCCATTGGCTGGAAATACTCGCCTGCCTCATCGAGCACCTACTGAAGCCACTGAAAGCACCATTGCCCAAAGGCCTCGAAAGCGTTCTCGCGTTCTCAATGACCGAGAACTTCTTGTGGCCCTTCATCAGAAACAAGATAAGCATCATTTCTGGCTCAAGAGACAGATGCAAAGCATCTTGGTGGATGTCAATCGCATTCGCAACCTTGCCACCAAGAATGCCTTTGTTGCTCATGAAACTTGCCGGCGATCATGGAAGAGTTTGACCCTGCTTAGTGCTGAAGCAGATCTTCAAGATGATGGCTTCAATGAAAGATTTTAGTTTGACTCCACTCCTCCATGGAATGCTGTCCTACGAAGAACTCCATCCCTTGAAGACTCTGAATACTCTTCCTCCGCGGCTACGGTAAATGCCAGAGTAATCAATGATGAAGACGGTGCTACTTCGCCACCTCCTACTACTACTGCGCGCATCGACACTGCACCAAGTTCATCTGCACCGCCACCCAACGACAACAACCCTGCTGCTTCACCTACTCATCAAGAAGACGAGTAGATGCTCTATGTCTTCAAACCTTTTTGGTCATTACTGACAAAAGGGGGAGAAGCGTATGAGTTGATAGTCTTCAAGCGGGTTCATATGGGCGGTTGCGTTATATTTTGCCTCGTGCTTACAACTCTCGCGTTTTGAAACATTTGGTTCTCTGAGTTGTAACACTTAAACTTGATGGTCGTCTGCTACTTATTTGCATTTCCATGTGCGATGATAACTTCCGCACTTAGATCATCCTGCAGACGTCCATTTTTCATTATGCATGGCATCCTATATGCCATATCATTTCATGCATGATGAATCATCTTCATAAGTTGAAGTGGACCTCCACAAGTACAACCTGCCATTTGCATTTGCATTCCAAAAGCAAAATTATTTATATGCACATCTTCAGGGGGAGCCCTTGCTACTTATGAAGACAAATTCCTATCCTTTACAATTTCACATACTTTATCCCCGTTGAAAACTTCAACCAGTTTGTCATCAATCACCAAAAAGGGGGAGATTGTAAGTGCATCTAGTGCCACCCCTAGTTGGTTTTGGAGTATTGACGACAAATTTGGTTGAGGGACTAATGCGTTTGTGAGAATTGCAGAATAATGCAGGTAGTGTCCCTCATTGATTCGGTTTACCTACCGGAGATGACCCCTAAAAATGTATGAAGACATTGAAGACAATGGTGGTATGAGAAGATATTCATATTGAAGACTATGATACGAGAAGACATTGCGTGAAGACTATGGAGCACGAAGACTATGTGGTTTCGTTGTTTCCTTTTCTTCTTTGTTGAGTCATAGGAACCACCGTACTGTTAAGTGGGGTCCAAGTGAACTAAGTCAGAGTGACTGAAGTGATGCTCAACCCAAATCCTATGTCTTTGAGCGAAGACAATGAGAGCAAATCTTATCCAGAGCTGGATGAGTCAGCTTTGCTTGTAGCCCAAGTAAAGTTGCCGTGTGTGTTTGAAATCTGACCGTTGGAACACGTGTCAGTTCCTTAGTGACCCAGGGTCATTTTGGACAAATCAGGTCGGGTTGCCTAGTGGCTATAAATAGCCCACCCCCTACACCATAAATTGGTGGCTGCTTAGAGTTAAGATACGGCTTTTGTCGTTTGAGAGCAACCCACCTCGAAGCATTTGAGAGAGAGAAATCCTTGCGAGGACAAAGCCCAAACACCCAGAGCCAAAGAGTGTTAGGCATCACTGAAGTCTTTCTGTCTGTGTGACCTGAAGACTTATTACACTTGAGGACTGTGCATCCTCCAGCCGGTTGGGCGTCTCGTTCTAAGCATCCAAGAGTCATTGTGGATTGCCGGGTGAATGGAGTCTGTGAAGGTTTGGAAGTCTCCCTTGAAGACTTACCAGAGTGCTCGGGCGAGGACCGGGTGTCCTTAGCTCAGGGGGAATAAGGTGAAGACACGGTCTTCTGAGTTGAATCTCAGCCTCCCTAACCAGACGTATAGTTGTCACAGCAACTGGAACTGGTCCAACAAATCCTGTGTCTTCAACAAGCAACTGGTTCTATCTCTTCCCACCTTTACTTGAGTTTGTCTTCGTGAAGTCATTGCTTATCGTCTTATTTGATTGACTTCATTGCTTGACTACTATTGTTGATTGGTTTCATACTATCTTCCATCCTGATCCTACTACCTAGCTGCTATTAATCTTTGAACGTTAATGCTATTGCATACTTGATTATGGTTTGCTTGTTGTAGTTTATCTTCCGCTGCATATCAATTAGGTTGCTTCTAGTGTTTGTCTTTGAAACTTCCATGTTTTGAAGACTTTCATAAAAATCGCCTATTCACCCCCCTCTAGTCGATAACTAGCACTTTCAGTCTCTCTCTTAGATCCTATCTTTGCCAATTCATCTGCAACTTGATTTTTCAGTCGGGGTATATGGTGAAGCTCCAACCCTTCAAATTTCTTTTCCAGCTTTCTTACTGCATTGTAATAACCAGTCATGTCCGGGCTCCTGACATCCCACTCTTTCATCAATTGATTAACCACCAAATCTGAGTCACCGTAGACCATACGGCGACAGACGCCGAGTGAAATGGCCATACACAACCCATATAAAAGTGCTTCATATTCAGCTTCATTGTTGGAGGAATCAAAATGTATCTGGAGAACATAGCTAAGCTTGTCTCCACGGGGGGATACCAATACTACCCCAGCGCCGGAACCATTCAGCATCTTGGAGCCATCGAAGAACATGGTCCAATGCTCCGAGTGAACTTGAGTCGGTAGTTGCTGCTCAATCCACTCGGCAAGGAAATCTGCGATTGCTTGGGACTTGATAGCCTTCTTTGCCTCAAACTTGATATCCAATGGAAGGAGTTCAATCGCCCATTTTGCCACTCGACCAGTTGCATCTCTATTGTTCAGAATTTCAGATAATGGTGCATCTCTGACGATTGTAATGGAGTGATTAGAGAAATAGTGTGCAACCTTCTTCATGGTCATGTAGATTCCATAGACAAGCTTTTGATAATGGGGATATCTCTTCTTGGATGGAGTCAAAACTTCAGAGAGATAATACACTGGGCGTTGAACTTTGTAATCTTTTCCTTCTTCTTCTCGCTCGACCATGAGTATTGTACTGACAACTTGTCTAGTGGCTCCAATGTAAATCAGTAAAGGCTCTTTGCTGATTGGCACAGCAAGCACCGGTTGGGTGGAAAGCAGGGTTTTGAGCTCTGCAAACGCTGCGCTAGCTTCATCGGTCCACTCAAACTTATCATATTTCTTCATCAATCGGTAAAGAGGTAAGGCCTTTTCACCGAGACGAGAAATGAATCGACTCAAGGCGACCAAACAACCAGTAAGCTTCTGAACGTCATGCACATGCATAGGGCGTTTCACTCGAAGGATGGTATTTACTTTTTCTGGATTAGCGTCGATCCCTCATTTGAAAACGAGGAAACCGAGCAATTTTCCTCCTGGAACTCCAAATGTGCACTTTGACGGATTAAGCTTGATATCATACCTTCTTAGGTTGGCAAAGGTTTCTGCGAGGTCGGCCAGTAGGTCGGAACCTTTACGTGACTTGACCACAATGTCATCCATGTAGGCTTCCACATTCCGACTAATTTGAGTGAGCAAGCACTTCTGAATCATACACATGAATGTGGCACCGGCATTCTTAAGACCAAATGGCATGGTGACATAGCAAAAGCACCCGAATGGGGTGATGAAAGCTGTTTTTCTTTCATTGGGACCATACAATCGAATCTGATGATACCCGGAATGTGCATCTAGAAAAGACAAGTGCTCACACCCCGCAGTCGAGCCAACAATTTGATCAATGCGGGGGAGAGGGAAATGATCTTTCGGGCAGGCCCGATTGATATGCTTGAAATCGATACACATACGAAGTGAATCGTCTTTCTTAGGGACCATGACCACGTTGGCAAGCCACTCGGAGTGGTAGACCTCTCGAATGAACTCTGCTACTAGGTGCCCAGCCACTTCCTCGCCAATTGCTTTTCTCTTCTGGACGGTGGACCGCCGAATATGCTCTTTGACGAGTTTTACCTTGGGATCGACACGCAAACGATGCTAAGCCAGTTCTCTGGGTGCACCCGGCATGTCAGAAGGTTTCCATGCGAAGATGTCCCAGTTCTCACGAAGGAACTGGATGACCGCTTCTTCCTATTTGCTATCGAGCGTCGTTGAGATATGAGTCGGTGTCGCATTGGGATCGGTTGGGTGAATATGAATCGGCTTCGTTTCTCCAAATGACCGAAATGGAGAATCTGTGGCAGGCTTCTTAGATCAGAGCAAATCACTTGGGTCTGCATTCTTCTGATATTCTTGAAATTCAACTGCTGCCATTTGTGCATCGGCAATTTTGCAACTCTTCTGGAAGCATTCCTTTGCTTTCTGCTGATTGCCAATGACTGTGATCACACCTCTCGGGCCATGCATCTTCAGCTTGAGGTACACATAACATGATCGAGCCATAAAACGCGCATAGGCAGGCCTACCCAGAATGGCATGATAAGCACTCTGGAAATCCACAACTTCAAATGCCAACTTTTCCTTACGGTAATTATTGGAATCACCGAAAACCACATCAAGGGCGATCTGGCCAAGTGATTCGGCTTTCTTTCCAGGGATAACGCCATGAAAACTCATATTGCTCTCACTAAGTTTGGATATCAGAATGCCCATCCCCTTCAAGGTTTCAGCATAAAGGATATTCGGGCCGCTACCACCGTCCATTAGCACTTTGGTCAGTAGAGTGCCTTCGACCACCGGGTCGACCACCAACGCTTGCCTCCCAGGGGTGGCTATGCGCACCGGGTGATCAGACTGGTCAAAAGTGATGGTTGTTTGCGACCATTTCAAGTATGCGGTCGTTGTCACCGGAGCAACCATATTTACTTCCCCGTTGATGACTTTCAATCGACTTTTGCTCTCAACATCAGCAAAAATCATCAGGGTGGAATTGACTTTGGGATAACCATTGTCTTCCTCTTCATACTCGTCTTCGTCCGACTCTTTTTCCTTCTCACTGGGCTGTTTCTCATGGAACTATTGGATCAAGAGTCGACATTGCCGAGTGGTGTGTTTAGGGTAAATCAGATTACCCTCTTCATCCTTTTTCGTATGAATGTGACATGGTAAATCCAGCACATCATTTCCTGCTTGGTCCTTTACCTTCTTAGGGGTCCAGGGCCCCTTAGGTTTTCCTTTAAACTTTCCTTGACTCATTGCCACAATTTCGCCGGGTGCTGCAGGCTCGGCCTTACGTTTCTGTTTCCGATTGGAATTACCCCCACTGGCGTCTTGACCGACTGGTTTACCCTTTCCGTTGCGGAGTTGATCATCTTCTTCCCCGTTAGTGTACCGGGTGGCTATTTCCATCATCCGAGTCAGAGTCATATCTCCAGTCCGACCAAACTTTAGGACCAGCTCTCTATATTTAACGCCTTCCTTGAAGGCACACACTCCTTGATTCTTAGATACATTTTCCACGGTGTGGTGCAAAGTGGTCCACCTCTGAATGAAATCCCTTAAAGTCTCACTCGGCTTCTACACACAATGCTATAACTTTGTCAACCCTACTGGCCGCTTGCAAGTGCCCTCGAAAGTTCTGACGAACACTCGAGCAAGCTCTTCCCTACTGTATATACTGCCTGGGGCTAACTGAGTCAACCACGCTCTGGCTGACCCTTCCAACATCAGAGGAAGATGCTTCATTGCCACTTCATCATTTCCACCACCGATCTGCACAGCCACTCGGTAATCCTCAAGCCAAGTTTCGGGCTTGGACTCTCCAATGAACTTGCTGACTCCAGTCGCCAACCTGAAGTTGGGAGGAATCACTGCAGTCCTGATGGCTCTGCTGAAACACTCTGGACCCAAAACATGAACTCTGCTGCCAGTCAGACGATCTCTGCCAAGGTCTTCCCTATGTGCTCTGTTCCGGTCGACCAGACCTTGCACGAGGATAGATCTTGCATCAAAGCCTGGCTCTCTTGGGTCGACTGGTGCTCTGCGCTCGCCACTGTGACAACGTCTATTATCATACTCCCGAGGCACATATGATGCACTCCTAGGAGGAGGCGTGGGCCCTCGACGATGATTATCGCGGTTGAGTTGGTGATCATACTGCCCACGACCTTCACGCCGCAGGGGCGATCTTGGACTGTGGCCGACTGAACAGTATCCTCTACCATGGATCTGCTATGAATCCTATCCCGTGACTGAGACACTGCTGTGTTCTATTCACCTGCTGCCCGGAGTAAGGCCTAAATCTGCATCAAACCTCTGCCAGCCTCCGACTAGGAAGGTTGAATGGACTCTGCTATTCGGGCCGCAGCTGTGAGATTCTGAATCAGAGTGCGGTATACCTTAGGTGGAGGCGGGAAAAGTGTCGTCGACTGGACTCAGGGATCCGCTCCCGAGCACGCTCGCCGAGTGTGCGCTGGAGGTTCTCCAGTCGAGTGTGCTCAGCCAAATTATCCAAACGCACCTCTTCCAAGGCCCGAGCCTTGGGGGTTTCTCCAACGATGGGCGTGTGGAGTGCATCCATGTTGCGGCGACTAAGTTCTTCCCTCTGCTGCAAAGAGAGGGGTTCAGGATGGTACTCCTCGTGGACGCACGACGGATCGCCGTCACCATCCCTGCCATCTTCACGGCCGAAACCAGGCGGACTACATGGTCCGTCGACCATCAAGACTTCAGCCGTAGGGTTGCTGCTATCGCACTCAGATGCGGTCTCGACGGAGCCAGTCGACAGATCGAACAGGCCGTGGAGAGTTTCGTCGGGCTCAATTGCTGCGACTTGGTAGGTGGCCGAATGTCGAGCCACCGCGTGTTTCACCCACCGCTGAAGCCGCGACCGACCGGATCGCTTGCAGCGGTGAACAACAGGGAGTGAAGACATCATCAGAGCTGACCGATACTGGGTCGACGACTGCCGGAGAAGGACGCCATGTACGCATGCACGAAAGTGCATCGCCCCTTGGACGGGGAGCGCCTCGACGTCAAGGGGAGGTTCCTGAAGCCAAGCGGAATTGTCGGTGATGAAAACGAGCGCGCCAAGACGGATCTCGCGGCCTTCAGCCAATCCACCACCAGAAACCATGATGATGGGGTTCGAAAAAATTGCAACTTCACCAACAAGTCGCTAAGACACCTGTCCCACGGTGGGCGTCAACTGTTGTGGTTCTAAGACCGACAGTAGAAAGGGGGGTAGGTTTGGAGAGGCAAGATCTCAGCTATGGCGAAGGTGTACACATGGGGTTTACGAGTTCAGGCCCTTCGCGGAGGAAGTAATAGCCCTACGTCTCGGTGCCCGGAGGCGGTCGACTGAATTATATGTATGATGTTACAGGGGGTGCGAACCCTTGTGCCAGAGGAGGGGGGTGGCTTATATAGAGTGCACCAGGACCCCAGCCAGACACCATTACAAGGGGCTTAATGTACATAAAGTAGGGGCATTACTGATAACGCCAGTCATAAGTGTTATTAATGACCTTAAGGACTACAGAGTGAATGTATGACCATTGCAGTCTTGAGTGACTCCTGGCCTTCTGTAGGTCGAGTGATTCCTCATATGGTCGAGTGAAAACAGGTAGGAGGGACACCCGAGTGATATGATTGGTCGAGTGGATTGCACTCGACACCTTTGATTGGGGGTTCTTCGTTGCCTCTTGGACTTCTTGTCTTCTTGGGTAGTGACCTTGGGTAGGACGTATAGGTCAGGCCTATGACCCTACCCCAGGTCTGTATCCTCATTAGGCAGAGCTTACCAGGGAGGCCGGCAGCGCTATCGGCACGGAGGAGAGGGAGCTCTCCCAGTGGGCGAAGTCTGCCGGGGAGGCCAGCAGCATCAACACCGAGGCCCCCCTTGTTAAGGATGTGGTCGAGGAGTCGACCGAGGAAGAGGCCGGGGCTAACACCCCTCCGGCCACGGGAAAAAGGCATGTCCTGCGGTGGGCCAGCTCTGGTGAGCCGGTCTGATACGGCAGGACCGAGCAGTGGCAAGAGGTCCAGGGGGAGTCCACGCGCCTAACGAGGGCCGCAACAACGAAGAGGGTGGCGAAGGGCGCGGTAGAGAAGAGGAAGACGAACGCCTTTTCTTTGTCCAAGCGTTGCTGGACTCCATCCCCTTCCCCTCCTCCCGCAGATGTCGACACGGAGGTCGTCTTCGATTTTGGGTCTCTCAACCCAAGGAGGAAGAGGAAGGCAGCGGAAGAGGAGGTAGAGGACGAGTAAGTATCTTGCCCTTCGTCATCTTCGTCCTTTCGGACTGCGGTACTTTTCTTGACTTGATTCCGTCTTCGCAGGGACAGGGAGACACTGGCCCAGAGGGTGGGAAAGAGGGCCAGGGCCTCGACGGGCGACCAGCCCCCAGCGGGCACTTCACGCACACAGGTGGTGGAGATCAGCCCGGACAGCAGCCCCCGGCGCAGCCCTCGCCTCAGCCCCCAGCGTGCGTTCACCACTCACTCCTCATCAATGTGTGTTGGGGTACGATTAAGGGAGTCCTGGATTAGGGGGTATCCGGACAGCCGGACTATATACATCGCCCGGACTATTGAAGCGTGAAGATACAAGACTCAAGACTCCGGCCCGTGTCCGGATGGGACTCTCCTTTGCATGGAAGACAAGCTTGGCGATCCGGATATTATATTTCCTTCCTTGTAACCGACTCCATGTAAACCCTAGCCCTCTCTAGTGTCTATATAAACCGGAGAGGATGGTCCTTAGACGGCCGATCACATTTACAATCATACCATCATAGGCTAGCTCCTAGGGTTTAGCCTCTACGATCTCGTGGTAGATCTACTCTTGTACTACTCATATCTTCAATATTAATCAAGCAGGAAGTAGGGTTTTACCTCCATCGAGAGGGCCCGAACCTGGGTAAACATTGTGTCCCTTGCTTCATGTTACCATCAGCCCAAGACGCACAGATCGGGAGCCCGTACCCGAGATCCGCCGGTTTTGACACCGACATTGGTGCTTTCATTGAGAGTTCCTCTGTATCGTCGCTTAGAGGCTTGATGGCGTCTTCAATTGCCAACAACACGGTCCAGTGCAAGACTTTTCTCCCCGAACAGATCTTTGTGTTCAGCGGCTGCGCGCTGCGGGCCAATTTGCTTGGTCATCGGGAGCAGATCGATAGCTATGCCCCTGGCCACCAGATCAGGTTCAGAAACTTGAACTACATGACGAATATTCCTGGAGACTTGATCTTCGATGGATTCGGGCCTGTGCCAGGAGCGCCGGACAGTCACGACGAGCACGGCCTAGACCTGCTGTCGGACAATGCTCGGGGTATCACCCCTGCAGTAGCCCCAGATCTAAATGCGGAGCAGATTGCATTGCCCAAGGACGGAGGGGTGGACCCCGCCCCGCAAGCCGCATACCCATCAGCGCTGGAGCCGAACACATGTCTCTCCTCTGTGGAGGCCTGTAACCCCGGGCCCCTGGACTCGTATCCGGTTGTTGGTTCTGGTTCGCACACCCTCGAGCCAGCCGAGCCAGGTTGGGCTCCGGTAATGGAGTTTACCGCTGCGTACATATTTCATCACTCGCCCTTTAGCGACATGCTGAACTCATTAAAGTCTCTCTCTTTGTCAGGAGGCTCAGCGCCGAACTATGTCCGGCTTGAGTGGGAAGGAGGTGACGAAGGAATTCGCTGCCCACCCACCACCCACTTTATTGCCACGGTCGATGATTTAACCGACGTGCTTAACTTCGACTCTCAAGACATCGACGGTATGTACGACGATGCAGGAGACGTACAGGAGCCACTGCTCACAGGGCGGTGGACAGCCACCTCTTCATACGATATATATATGGTGGACACTCCGAAAGAAACCAATGGCGATGAGGCAACGGAGGATAACCCCTCCAAGAATAAAGCAAAGCATGGGTGACGGTGTCCTGGACTAGGGGGTACTCACCACGTCGTCCCCCGATCAGTTAGATTGGGCCGAGGACCCCCATGGCCGTATACTCATGGGCCAGTTCGGACAGTTGCCGCATACAAGGAAGATTCCACAAGACTTGGAGATCAAGACAAGGACTCCTCCCCCACCGGCGTATTTGGCTAGGACTCTTGTTACCCTAGGCCTACGGTGCATTATATAAACCGAGGCCAGGCTAGTCGATAGATTATGACATTACTCATCATACCTCTAGGGTTTAGACTACAACATATGGTCTCGGGGTAGATCAACTCTTGTAACCCCTATACTGATTATAGTCAATCAAGCAGCATGTAGGGTATTATCTCATCAAGAGAGCCCGAAGCTGGGTAAAATCCCATGTTCATGTTACCATCGATCCTAAGACGCACAGCTTGGGACCCCCTAACCGAGATCCGCCGGTTTTGACACCGACATTGGTGCTTTCATTGAGAGTTCCGCTGTGTGATCGGTGAAAGGATCAATGGCTCGACTGCAGGTCAACTGCGACGTCGGTTTCTTCGTCACCAGGTCGACTGGTCACCTTGGCTTGACTGAGGGCTGCGCCCTACCTCCGATCGTCATGTTCGGATGAGGGCTTTCATTAACATCAACTCCGATCTCTATCAAGATCATGGAGGAGTCATTCATGGAGCTCGGGGGCTCAACGTCAACATTGCACTCGGGCGACCGTGCTGTTTTTCTGGACAACAAAATTGTATCCACCGCCACCGCCTCCTCGAGTGTCGCCTAGACGATTGCTTCGGTGGAATTATGCGGAATTAAGTCTACAACAACCCTGCAAAAATTTCGTTCAGTTCTGATGGAGGAATCTCCGGCAATCTCCGATATACCGGAGCCCTATTGAATCTGGACGAGAATCCGGACGAGTTTGGAGCGGGGTGTACAACATCTAGCTCGGATGTCCTTTGGAAGATCCAATCGTTGATTGTCTGCGGAATTCCCATATCTACCACCTGCCAAGAATTCAGCTCGATCCGACCGTCCAAACTCTGGGAACCTTTCGATTTCTGCACCACTTTTCGGATCTGTTTTCTGTGCGAGAACGAATCCGACCCAAGTTCATCTTCTTTACGAATAGGATTTCAGACATCCTTTTTGAAGGACGTTTTCGTATGTGGTATTGTGTTTTATTCTCAAACACATCCCATTATTATTAAAAGTATTTTTTATAATACGATCTTCACCATTGCGCCGGTGTCAAACCGGCCCGACAACATCACTGCACGGCGGCCGACCTGCGCTAGACACGTCGTCGCTTTGTTGAGCCGAGCTCAACTTCTTCAGATCGTCATCTCGGCCAGCCGAACAATAGTTCAACATCGCGAAGGATAAATCGTCACCAACATCGCCGCCCCACGGATTACACGGAGCGGGCACACTGGCATCGCCGCATGGTCACTTCTTCAAGCCAGCATTGATCACGTCACAAGCTACGACCTGCATCGGCATGGCCGAACTATTGCTTCATCGAGCCGATGTCCATCACGCCGAACTACTTCAACACCTCGGCTGACACATCTCCTCACCGACCTGCTCCGTCTCCTCGCCTGGACTGAGGGCTTTGTCATCCCTTCATCAACTTAGCTCGGAGACTCCGGCGTCACCGGCCGACCAACTTCATTACATTAGCTGGACCACGGGCTTTGCCTCAGCGAGCCAGCCTTGCTGGCGTCGTCATGTCTTCGCTTCATCACCCATCAGGCAATGGGCGTGTGGATCGAGTCCCAATTTTGGGAGTAACCTTTCTTCGGACCGCTACAACAAATAAACCAGGTGCTATTAATCCCAGCAATTTTTGCTTGTTTGGGTTTATTTTTCCCAAATAATTATTACTCTGCTTTGTTCCATCATCTATACACAGGCCTATCAAATGGTGGCTGCATTAACGACAGTCGCGTGGTGGTTCGGTCTAGTGGTTTGGTTAGTTTCCGTACATAGTTCGGCGAACGCCGTATCTGGAACTTGGACCGACCTGTGAATTTGGGCTTTGCCACGCCTTTACCACATCACGCCCTGCATCAACATTAACCTCGACGCTCAGGCCATATCTCTCTCATTATTTACTTCACTTGTATTAAACAAGTAGAAGATTTTTTTTATATATATACATTATTATCTTTATTTGTCATTACTTTTTGGTTTGCACTATTTTTTCCGTGCAGCCAATTGACTCAGACTGAGCCGCGCTGTCGCCTTCTTCAACCGAATTGTGTTGTCGCCTTGGCGCGCCGACCTGCTCCATAACCGCGGCTGGACTGAGGGCCTCATCTTCTCGGAGTGCCGAACTCTCGGCTCGGCCACCTGGGGACCAGCCTGAGAGGCTGGAACCTTTTCCCGCATCAAGCTCTGACTGCGTCATCAATGCCAAACACATTAACGAGCTAAGTCGCTCTATGCTCAAAAACTTCTAGTTTAAATTTTTGTTCGGCTCGACCAAGCATTATAACTTTTTTGGCAAAAAATATTTGCGAAAAAACTCCTTGTCATAACTTTGTTTGTGACACACATATTCAAATACCCCGTTTAATTGGGGGCTCCCTTCCTGGAGCTTTTCCTCTTGCATATGATTATACTTGTACGACTTCGTTTCTTGTTCGTGTATTACGCCACAATATGCACCATATTGACCTAAGTTTGCAAGCTGGGTTGCCTGGCTCCTGTGCTTACCCCTACGTTCCCGATTGTTTGGCTAGGGGGTAAAGGGAGCACCTCTACGATTGTCACAACCGGTTCTTCTGAGCTCTGACCTTAGACTGGATGAAGCCGAAAGTTAGCGCTCTTATTGTTTTCAATCATGGTCGGCACACAACGGAACTCATGAGTACAAAAAATCTATTGCACAAGTCTCATAATAACAATGAGCAACCGAAGAAAGGTATCGGTGGGGGTACTATTTTCTTCGAAGATGCTTCTTAGACTTCGTTAGTAATATAGCATAAGTTCCCTGAGTGCGCTTTGTCTGTTACAGCCTTATGGCCTGATTTGCTAGTTATCGGAAACACCGTCGATATTCTCAATAGATGGAGTACATAACACTTTTCGGCCCTTGGCCAAAGAGGGAGAAGCCGACGGTTGGTTAAGACGCGTACAAAGTTCGGGTGAACACATATATGATATAAGTACTTCGGTACATACAATCATTATACATAAAATTCTTTTTACCCAAGTCACTTGGGGGCTCTTAAATTTATATTAGCTGTTTTATAATAAGTGTTCTTCTTCCTAGTCGTTGCAAAGTTTTTTTTCTATCACTCCTTTTTTCGACGCAAGTGTGTGGTCAATAGCCCGATTTCCCTCTCATCCACCTTCGGGATAGGAGGTTGAAGCCGTAGGCTGACCCGCTTGAAGTCTTGAGATAGGATGTGTCATGTTAAAGCACGACAGAAGCACAATTTTTTGCTCTAAGACCAATTTTCTGATTGGCACTGAACAATTAATCTAGTTCGGACTTCGAATTTTTACTGACATTTTTTAGTTTTCCAATCCTATGGCACTTTTCAACTATTTGTGTGTTTTCCGCATAAGTCTCACAGTGCAACGCCGGACACCTTTAGAGATTCGGCAAAAATTCTCGAATATTGCTATATATGCATCGGTTTCAAATTGTGTCTTCGGTCGATAGTTGGGTTGCCCAGCTCTTGTGCTTGCCTCCTACATTCCGCTTTGTTCGGTTAGGTGTGCAAAAGGAGAACCACTTCGATTGTGCTTCCAGCTTGCATGGTTAAGCACCTCGGTGGAAAAAGCCGAAAACTGACTGTCACAATAAAGCATAAACCGGTCAGTGATTCGATGACTATGTTAAATGACGGGCCGTTCATAACACTGGCCGAAGTGTTTACGACTTGACCTCGGCTATCATCGAACACTAAGCGGGGGGCTACTTGCTGGCTTCCCAACTTTAAGCTCCTATGACTAAGTGAAAGTTATAAAGCCCGCATATCTGATTGCCTCATTTCCGCCAACACAACCGCCTTCGGGCACCGAGACGTCGGTTAAGGGTTGTTTTGTTATTTTGGAAACACCCTGCGTAGCATCTACAAGGGGGTAGAAGCCGGTGGTGGTCCACTTTCAGATTATAAACGGTCGCAACAGAAGTGAAAATTTGGGTTCATCTAGACCACAGAGTTTGGAAGCTTTTCACGAACTAAATTCTCAGTATTTTCCTCCCACATTGATTGGAGCTGAGGTTTCATGATCATGCTTAGCATGACAACCCAAAGAAAGTAACCGATAGCGGGACTATTTTCTTTGGACGACGTTTATTATGTTAAACAATAATATAACATGCCTCTTTGCGTACCTTTGTTTATAAAACCGTATGGCCGGATTGCCTTGTTTGCCGCAAATCTTTGCCCTCATAAAGGCTTTATAAAGTGGGACAAACACTCCCCGGCTACTGGCCGAGGAGGTTGAAGCCGATGGCCGGTCAATAGAGTTTTGTACAATGCGGATCCGAGCATTGATGATGTAAAGTACTTGGACATCGATCCTTAATTCGGCCACCCGTGCCCACATTAAGGCTCGGGGGCTACTGGGGTTCGTGCTTATTATTTACAAATATTAAAGGGGTACATCGATCCCCTGATCTGGTTTCGCCACCCGAGCAGTGACTCGGGGGCTACTGCATTGCTTGTCCAATGCAGAAAATTTAAAGTGCAACATAGTTTTCGAGGAGATTATTATCCTTAGGTTGGTCGGCCGCACCCAACCTGAGTCTTGATTACTTTGCAAACCGCCTCTCTATTCCTATGTATGCTGCCGAGCTAGGAGTTGATCCTCAGGCCAATTTCGCGCATCGACCTGAGTCTCAGGGGCAACTAGGATCAGCGGTTTCATGTTTTCCTTTGGGTGCATCTCGGGTTTTAGACCGACGCACACACCTTGAGCGCTACTGGCTATATATCTCGGCACAAAATAAATCGCACCAATCAAAAAAATCATCCCACAGTCAGGGGTGGTGCACCACCTCGGAAGCAGGCCGGCATTAAGCTCGAGCGCCAGTGGCTGGCTCCATAGAGGGCATTTCCGGCATTAAGCTAGGCTAAACTCCTTCCACTTTTTGAACCCAGATGACCTATGACATCTCGGGTATAGTCCGGCGTTGGAGCTCGGATATAGTCCGGCGTTGGAGCTTGGACACAGTCCGGCGTTAGAGCTTGGATACATTCCGGCGTTGGAGCTCGGAAGCAGTCCGGCGTTGGTGCTTGGCTGCAAAAGATACCTCGAATGCAATCCGGCGTTGGAGCTCGGACGCAAGAGGACACTGCCGCCCGGGAATAACTTCAAACCTGAGGTGTGGCATAATAATAACAAGGCATTGATAAAGGCCGGAAATTTAAAGGGGCTCCTTGGATACCCGACATATAAACTCTTCGGATTTACTTCGCGATCCTCAAGATCGGAGATGAGAAGATTTGTTGAACCAGTTTTCAAGACCGACGACTGAAGATGAAGAATAGTTCAGAAGAATCGAGGAGCGTCCCCAACTTGAAGACCGGTTCAGGGGGCTACTGATGGTGTCCTGGACTAGGGGGTACTCACAACGTCGTCCCCCGATCAGTTAGATTGGGCCGAGGACCCCCATGGCCGTATCCTCATGGGCCAGTTCGGACAGTTGCCGCATACAAGGAAGATTCCACAAGACTTGGAGATCAAGACAAGGACTCCTCCCCCACCGGCGTATTCGGCTAGGACTCTTGTTACCCTAGGCCTATGGTGCATTATATAAACCGAGGCCAGGCTAGTCGATAGATTATGACATTACTCATCATACCTCTAGGGTTTAGACTACAACATATGATCTCGGGGTAGATCAACTCTTGTAACCCCTATACTCATTATAGTCAATCAAGCAGCATGTAGGGTATTATCTCATCAAGAGAGCCCGAAGCTGGGTAAAATCCCGTGTCCATGTTACCATCGATCCTAAGACGCACAACTTGGGACCCCCTACTCGAGATCCGCCGGTTTTGACACCGACAATTGGCGTCGCCAGCGCCGCTCCAAGCCCCGCCAAGATAATACCGACACGGGAGATGAAAACAATTCGGACGACGCCGACAATAAATACAACCCCGACCAGCCCGCCTTCGAGTGGGCCGAGCAGGAAGATGGGCAGGATAGCCCAGATGAACAGGCAGCAGACAGGTATCGGGAGGAGGACAACTACATGCCCCCCTCCAAAGACGAGATTAGCCTCGGCAACGATGAGTTCGGCGTGCCCGAGGACCCCGCGGAGCAGGAGCGCTTCAAGCGCTGGCTTATTGCCACTGCGAGGAGCATGAAGAAGAAGCAGCAGCAGCTTCAAGCTGATCAAGACCTGCTCACAGACAGATGGACAGAAGTCCTGGCAGCCGAGGAATATGGACTCGAGCGCCACACGGCTGACCGGCCGCCTCGAGGCCGGGATAAAACGGCTTATCAGCCCGAATACCAGCCCGCACCCCCGCACCAGTTTACTACGGCCCGGGGCAATACTCAGGACCTGCGCGATAGATTGGATAACACCGCAGGACAACCAAGATCGATCTACGGATCACGGGGGCGCGCTGCAGCACACGACAATGACCGTCATACCGCATATACTAACAGCAAATCCAGCCAGGCTGAATACAACTAGTCAGATGTAGCCGGACTACGTCGCGACATAGCCCGGCACAGAGGTGCCGCACACCCCCTCTGCTCCACCGATGAAGTGATGGATCATGAATTCCCAGAAGGGTTCAAACCCGTAAACATCGAATCATACGATGGCACAACAAACCCCACGGTATGGATTGAAGATTTCCTTCTCCACATCCACATGGCCCATGGAGACGATCTACATGCCATCAAGTATCTTCCCCTTAAGCTCAAAGGACCCGCCCGACACTGGCTAAACAGCCTGCCCACAAATTCCATTGGCAGTTGGTAAAACCTGGGAGACGCATTCCTTGACAACTTCCAAGGCACATATGTGCGACCTCCGGATGCCGATGACTTGAGCCACATTACTCAACAGCGCGGAGAATCAACCAGGAAATTCTGGACTCGGTTCCTAACTAAAAAGAACCAAATAGTTGTCTGTCCGGACGCCGAAGCCCTGGCGGCTTTCAAGCATAACATCTGTGACGAGTGGCTCTCCCGACACCTCGGCCAGGAGAAACCCAAGTCCATGGAAGCTCTCACGACAGTAATGACCCGCTTTTGCGCGGGCGAGGACAGCTGGTTGGCTCGTAGCAGCACTACGCCACATTCAGGCACTTCAGATGTCCGTGACAATAATGGCAAGCTACGTGCGCAACAGACACAAGCGACGAAACAATGGCGACAACACCGAAGACACGGCGGTCAATGCCAGATTCAGCGGATCCAAATCCTGTCAGCGGAAGAAGCCATTCAAAAGAAACAATCAGGGACCATCCAGTCTAGACCGTATACTGGAGCGCTCGTGCCAAATTCATGGCACCCCGGACAAACCAGCCAACCACACCAACAGAGACTGCTGGGTATTTAAACAGGCCGGCAAAGTAAACACCTAAAACAAGGACAAGGGGCTGCACAACAACGATGACGAGGAGCCCCGGCGTCCGAACACGGGGGGACAGAAGAAATCCCCCCCAGGTGAAAACGGTCAACATGATCTACGCCACTCACATCCCCAAGCGGGAACGGAAGCGAGCACTACGGGATGTCTACGCGATGGACCCAGTCGTCCCCAATTTCAACCCATGGTCAGCTTGTCCGATCACCTTTGATCGTAGGGATCATCCTACTAGCATCCGTCACGGCGGCTCAGCCGCATTGGTCTTAGACCCAATCATCGACGGATTCCACCTCATGCGAGTCCTTATGGACGGCGGCAGCAGCCTAAACCTGCTCTACCAGGACAGAGTGCGCAAAATGGGCATCAATCCTTCAAGGATCAAGCCCACCAAAACCACCTTTAAAGGTGTAATTCCTGGAGTAGAGGCCCGTTGTACGGGCTCTATAACATTGGAAGTGGTCTTCGGATCTCCGAATAACTTCCGAAGCGAGGAGTTAATCTTCGATATCGTCCCTTTCTGCAGTGGTTACCACGCACTGCTCGGACAAACCGCATTCATTAGATTCAATGCGGTACCACACTATGCATACCTCAAGCTCAAGATGACAGGCCCGCGCGAGGTCATAACAGTCAACGGAAACATGGACCGTTCTCTCCATACAGAAGAGCATACTGCAGCCCTCGCGGCAGAAGTACAATGCGGCCTCCTCCGACAAAACACCAATCCGGCGACGACAACCTCAAGCACCGTCAAGCGAGTTCTGAGCACCCCGCAACAGGATCACCAGGCACGCCAAGAGAGCGACTAGCAGTCCGGCCTCCGCTCAGATCCCATCGAAGCAGCATTCGTGCCACGCATACACAATTACGCACTCAAAATACCATGGGCATAGGCGGAGGCGCAGCAGTGGCTCAGTCAACAGCGCGGTATCACTGCAACATACCGTCATAACCTTTCCTTTTACCTTTCAGGACATTGCTTTAGTGCAGCCTTTCCAGAAGAGTCGGATTGTCGGACTTACATAGGAGGGAAAACCAAGGAGGCAACACGCTTTGCGTACAGAAGGAAATACCTAGGTGGAATCTATTTACGATCGTTATACTTGTTTTATCCATATGTACGTAGCTTGCCTCTGGATAGGATATGTCAAATAATCCTATTTATCTCCGCTTAATGCATTCATTGTAAACATACGCTTAAACGTATTATTAATCAATGGGCGACCATATATAGCATCAGCTTATTATTCTTATTTGAGCATTTCTTCTTACAAATGTTTATTTGATATTGCATCCGTACACCTTGGTACGTTCAGTTTGCCAGGGGCTTCTTATGGCACCCCATAATACGACAAGACAAGTCCGAACACTTTCAACAGTGCGGCACCTCGAACTTATAACACTATATGCATCAGCTCCGAATCATGTCTTGGGTCTACAGTTGGGTTAGCCCGGCTCCCTTGTTTTGGTGCCTTACGTTCCATTATATCGGCTAAGGTAGCATAGGGAGAACTACTGCGATTGTGTCCCGGTTCTTCCGGACGAGCACCTCAGTAGAGAAAGCCGAAAACTGACCGGCATGATGTGGCGAGAGCTGGTCGCTGTTCGAGAGGTCTGAAAATCCTTAAAGATTTTTCCGCTTTATGCGATAAATCGGCTTCGCCCGATCTAGGCGTATATAGCGCCCCAATTCGGCCTTCCAGATTCTAGGGGCTTTGCCGAAATTTAAAATTGTAGACTTCTATGGCTAAGTGAAGGTTATAAAGCCGAATAGTCCGATTGCCTTGTTCACTACACCGGACACCTCCTTGAGGGACCAAACATTTGGATAAAGAGTGTCCGGGTTTTCCACGAACACCCCAGTACTAGTTACGTGGGGGCGGAAGCCGACGACTGGCCTACTTTCAGAATTTTATAAACAGCCGCACAAAAGGTAATATTTTAAATAACAAAAGTGCTACATAGCACAAGTAACTTCGTCTTTACATTATAAACATGACAGAAGTGAATTCACTCTAAAATGGTGTCCTTGGTACATTCATCGGCCACGAGAGGAGCACCCTTCATAATGCCATCATAGTACATCTCGGGTAGGCGATGCGCCTTGCCCTCCGGCGGCCCGTCCTTCACCAGCTTCTCTGCATCCAGCTTGCCCCAATGCACCTTCGCGCGGGCAAAGGCCTGGCGGGCACCCTCAATGCAAATAGATCGCTTGATCACTTCAAGCCACGGACAGGCATCCACCATCCGCTTGATCAAGCCGAAGTAGCTAGTGGGCATGAGCTCACCAGGCCACATCCGGACTATGAAATCCTTCATAGCCAGTTCGGCCTCCCTGTGGAGTTCGACCAACTGCTTCAGTTGGTCACTCAGAGGCATTGGGTGTTCGGCCCCAGCATACTGGGACCAGAACAACTTCTCCGTTGAGCTCCCCTCCTGGGCACGGTAGAACTCCGCAACGTCTGATATGCTGCATGGCAGATCTGCGAATGCCCCTAGAGAGCCCCGAATTCGAGTAAGTAAAAGAAACGCCTCCTCCACATGTTTGCTTTGCATAAAGAATTTCTTACCCGCTGCTATCTTTTTGGCCTCCTGGATTTCCTGCTGTGCCTTCTCGGCTTCGGCCTTGGCGTCTTTCATACTCACCAAGGCCTTCACAAGCTCGGCCTCTTTCATCTCCAGATCATGCTCCACGGACTCGTACTTCTTGCCGAGGTCCTAGAGCTCTTGCTGTACCTCGCCCACTCTAGCACTTTGCTTCTCGCGCTCCTTGCATTCCAAGGCCACCTTGTCTTCGGCCTCGGACAACGCTTTCTTTAGGGACGCCACTTCGGTGGTGGCCCCTGTTACACAGGCACGACGCTTTGGCGTTAGTCCAACCTATTTTGTCTATCCTTAAATACATAAGAGCGGGGAATCACTTACCCTTGTTCTCTGCGAGCTGCCTCTTAGTGAGGTCGAGCTCTCCCTGCGCCTGCTCCAGGTCCCGCTTTAGTTCGACAACCCCGGCTGTGCGGGCAGCAGCAACAAGCAGCACAGCCTGCTTATTCACACGAATATTTATTATTAGACTCCTGCGGATCCTAATTGACCCTTTGTTCGGATTTTCCTCCCGAACACCAAACAGAGTATCAGGGGCTACAACCTATCGGGTGGTAATCTCATACATTTTTATTACTTACCTCAAAGCCTGTCAGTAGGCTGGTGTAGGCTTCGGTTAGTCCGCTCTTGGCGGACGAAACCTTTTGAATCACCGCACTCATAAGGTTATGGTGCTCTTCATCCATGGAAGCACCGTGAAGCACTTCCCGCAGACAATCCGGCGCCTCGGGCGCGATGGAAGTCCTCGACACAGACGGCTCACCCTCCCTAACAAGGGCCGCCCGCCTGAGTCCGGAACCAGGGGAGGTTCCGGAACAATGTTCGACTGAGAGTCCGGCTTACTCCGGCTCTAATCAACATGATTCGCGAGGATCTTGAACCCCGCATGTCCGACATTTCGGATGCCACCTTGGGGCGTCTCCAGATCCACCTCCCCCCACTCTGGGAGCCTTTGGGACAACACCTATGTGTCGTCCGTAGGTCGAGGAGTAATGGCCGTCGGAAGTGAGTTCATTGCCGACTCACTCAAGGACCCGTCCGAGGACGACACCTCTGGATGGACCCTGGCCGGACTACATACAAGTTCGGCGTTATAACAAAACTGTGAAGCAAAATTACGATAGAGTGCGGATACTTACGATCGCACTAGGGGCTTCTTCCTGGGCAGCCACCCCTCTTCGCTATCGGCGGCGGTGGAGGAGTAGTCCGGAAGGGATGCCTTTCCCTTCTTGGACATCCAAGCCTCCCCCTCCGGGACGGCCTTCCTCTTTTTCTCCCCCCAATACGGGGAGGTGGACTTTCCTCTTGTTTTCCCCTGCCTCCGCGGGAGGAATCTGCCTCGTCGTCATTGGACGACGAGGGTATGACGGCCCTGCGCCGGGGGCCTCTCCTGGCCCCCTGGTCCGCCCTCTCAGGTCCCCCGTCCTCTCCAGATGGGGCGACCTCCTCTTTTTCTTCTTCCTCCTCTTCGGGGGAGGAGTGTGCCTCATCGTCTTCGAACGAGACTTCCGGCGCGACCTTACGCCGGAGACCCTTTCGGGTCCCCGGGGCCTTCTTCCCGGCCTTCTTCTCCGGCATCTTGTAGGGCGCTGGGACCAGCATTTCCGGCAGGAGAGCATCAGCCGGGTCTTCTGGCAGCGGAGCCGGACAGTCAACCTGCTCCGCTATCGCCATGTAATCCTGAACAAATAAGCACAATTACTTGAGGCTCCCTCATGAATATATTGGGAAGAACTAAATCCGGTGAATTCACCTCAACGGGAGGCCGCGCAGCGTGGAGCCCATGGTCCTCGGATGTGGGGGGAGGTACTTCGGAGGCCTTGGACAACGCCTTCCACGCGTCTTCATGCTTCATGCCGTAGAGCCTCGGAAGCGTCCGGTGTTCGGCCGGAACGAACTCCCACAGATTGAATGCCTGTCTTTGGCACGACAGAATCCGACAAATGATCATGACCTGGATCACATTGACAAGTTTGATGTTTTTGTTTCTCATGCTCTTGATGCAGTTTTGGAGCCCGGTCAGCTTTGTAGATTCGCCCCAGGACAGACCCCTCTTTTCCCAGAAGGTGAGCCGCATGGGGGTTCCGGATCGGAATTCGGGGGCCGCCACCAAGTTGGTGTCGCGCGGCTCGGTGATGTAGAACCACCGCGATTGCCACCCCTTCACGGTTTTCTCAAAGGATCCATCAAGCCAGGTGCGTTGGGCATCTTGCTCACCATGTCTGCTCTGCACTCCGCTTGCTAGCCGCTCACGATCTTCGGCTTCACGCAGAAGATTTGCAGCCACAAGCCGAAATGAGGCTTGATGCGGAGAAAGGCCTCGCATACGATGATGAACGCCGAGATGTTGAGGACAAAGTTCGGGGCTAGATCATGGAAATCTAGCCCATAGTAGAACATGAGCCCGCGGACGAAGGGGTGAAGTGAAACCCTAGTCCATGGACGAAGTGGGCGAGAAACACGACCCTCTCGTGGGGTCCCGGAGTTGGAGTGACCTACCCGTCGTCCGGTAGCCGGTGCGTTATGTCTGCGGCCAAGTATCCGGCCGCCCGAAGATTCACGATGTGCTCCTCCTTCACGGTGGAGGCCACCCACTTGCCTCCTGCTTCGGACATGTTTAGCTGTGCGGAGAAGACTTGGACTAGGGTGCTGGAGCTTGGGGAGGTGAGGATGAGCAAAGGAGGAGGAGGGCGTGGGTGTTTATGAGGGTCCTTTATCCCTTTATAGAGGCGATGAAAGTGGTGCGCCTCCCCACTAGCCCGTTGATAATCGCTTACTTCCCAAGCGCCACGATTGATGGCGCAGTGGGATTACCCATACCCATATTGATGAGAATCCCGTGATAAGGGGACACGATCTCTGCTTTGACAAGACGTGTCAAGGAAACCGCCTCGCAATACGCGCTGTGGCTGGTTGTGGGAAAACGGTTCGAATAATGACCTGGCCGTAATGACATATCACGTCGTCTAAAAAGTTGTCAGCTGAAGTATCGTTCTCTCTACGGTGGTATGTGAAGATCGTTTTGCAGATTCGGACACGGTCTACGTGTTCGATAATAACCTTGGAGTATTCGGAAGGAGGAACCCGCCTTGCAATGCCGAAGACAAAACTGCGCGCCGGACTCATTGTCATTGAAGCCTGGTTCAGGGGCTACTGAGGGAGTCCTGGATTAGGGGGTATCCGGAAAGCCGGACTATATACATCATCCAGACTATTGAAGTATGAAGATACAAGACTCAAGACTCCGGCCCGTGTCCGGATGGGACTCTCCTTTGCATGGAAGACAAGCTTGGCGATCCGGATATTATATTTCCTTCCTTGTAACCGACTCCCTGTAAACCCTAGCCCTCTCCGGTGTCTATATAAACCGGAGAGGATGGTCCTTAGACGGCCGATCACATTTACAATCATACCATCATAGGCTAGCTCCTAGGGTTTAGCCTCTACGATCTCGTGGTAGATCTACTCTTGTACTACTCATATCTTCAATATTAATCAAGCAGGAAGTAGGGTTTTACCTCCATCGAGAGGGCCCGAACCTGGGTAAACATTGTGTCCCTTGCTTCCTGTTACCATCAGCCTAAGATGCATTGATCGGGACCCCCTACCCGAGAACCGCCGGTTTTGACACCTACAACGATCCCTTGGCACTGACCTTGCCGTGGCTGCAGGAGGAGGACGGCAACAGGAGGAGCCACTGAGGGCCACCCCCAACACGCTGCCCCCATCAAGGATGCCGCCCTGAGGGGCGTCCCCCTGCAAGGGTGCCAAGCACCGAGCCCATGAGCACGGAGGAGGAGGAGGCGAACTTGGGCGCTGGTGGCTCTGTCTTGGCGACGGATGTTGGCGGGGAGGGGGGCACTTCTTCCTAGCTCGGCACGGGTAATTTATTCGCTTTTTGTCCCGGTTCTTTCTTCTTCTTCTTTTTGAGTTTTGATCTTTGCTCCGTCTCAATCTCCTTCCCGGTATCCAGATCCTTCCTCGGCGGACCGGGAGGATATCGACACCGTCATCGAGGAGGTCGCCAAGGATGCCGAGGCCGAGGCCCACAGGATCGCCACCGAGGAGGCCGCCAAGACCGCCGCCGAAGAGGCCGGCAAGGGGCTTGCCGGAGGGACCGGTAGGGCCGCTGCTGAAGAGGCCGACAAGGGCGCCGCCAAGGGGCCTGCCGGGGAGGCCGACAAGGCTACTACCGAGGAGGGGGTGGTCAATGATCAACCCTCCTCCTCCGCCACCTCTCGCTCAGGTACTTGAAGGTGGGCGACGACCTGTTCGTCCACCTTCTAGTGATGGCAGGCACCGGGGCGCCGGCCGAGGGGGAGGTATTTGACGACGAGGCGCTCACCGCCGCCGGGCTCGAGGTTGTCGACGAACCGAGCGCCGGTGGTGGTGGTTCCCAAGAGGAGCAACTGCTTCAGGCTATGAGCGCCAACTTCCAGAAGTTCCAGGCGGTTCACCGTGCCCGCCTGGACAAGGCAAAATCCAGGATGGCGGTGGTGGACAAGACGGAGGCGGACCTCGTGGAGCACATCGCTGAGGCGCAGGCCTGGTTCTGCCAGGCCCACGAAGAGCTGAAGGCTGCCCAAGATCTGCTGGCCGAGCGTAAGCAAGAGCTCATCTTGAAGCAGGCCGATGTCGAGAAGGCCCAGGAGGCGGCGAGGGAACAAGCCACCAAGGACGAGGCCGCCCGGCTCCAGCACCAGGCCGACCTGAACTCCTAGGAGGAGGACCTCGCTGCTAGTGAGGAGGCGCTCGCTGCCACACTCCGCAGCAAGGATGAGGAGGTCGAGAGACTAGTCGTGAAGTGGACCCAGGGGCTGGAGCATAGGCACAGGGAGGCACTCGATGCTCAAGCCCTGGTCCACGACGGTAAGGTGAAGGATCTGGAGGTGGAGCAGGACAACCTTAAGAACAAGGCCCTGGAGCTGGCGAAGGAGAAGGATACGATCAGCAGCGCCTTGGCGGAGGCGCAGGCCGCAGTCCACGGCAAGGCCGAGCTACTCTCGCAAGCCAACAACTCCATCAAAGACCTGAAGCTGAAGCTGGAAGGTCTTGAGGGGACGCTTTCGGAGGTCAGGGCCCGGGAGGAGACCCTGACTAAGAATCTAGAGAAGGAGAGGCAGCTACGGAGGAATGACGCCGCCAACCACGAGGATTATGTGAAGGGCGAAAACCTCTAGATCAGCCGCCTCGCCGACGTCGCCGGCAGGATCACCATGAAGCTGGCTACCATGGGGATGCCGAACGTGAGGTACGCCCCGGAGCCGAACGTGAGTCCCAATGCCAAGCCGACCCTGTTCTTCGAGGGCGTTCTTGGAGCCTTGGAGCAGTTTCACTCTAACAGAGCAAGCTCTCTAGCCAATGAGGCCCGGCAGCTCTGCCGGGGTGCCCTGACCAAGGTCCTCACCGAGGTGGCGTACTGGAACCCCAACCTCGACTTCGACGCCGCGCTGGAGAGCTTGCCGGAGGATGTGACCTCATGATGCTTGAGGAGCGTATCAAGCCCATCATCAGCCGCGTTGACAGAATTCAGAGGATAGAAGGCCATCGCTGGGACTAGGGACCCGTTTTCTCATCGCCGCTGCAGGTTTACGACCAAGACAATTTTTATCTTTAGTTAGAACCGCAGCAACAATTGATGTAATATAACTCTGCAGTACTTCGAAACGATGCATGTTATTTTCCAGTTTGATCTCTCTTTGTATGTCCACCCTACGTTAACTGGGTAGGCTTGCCGATGCGTAAACCCAAGCCACGGCGCCTCGAGGACGGATCCCCAATAGCCTGCCGGGTGTGCTTGCTACCAGGCGAACTACCTTATCGTTTTCAGCACGGCCGCTCGAACTATTGAGCGGACTCGAAACAGAATGAGAGCGTTGCCAATAGCGGAAGGCCACCCTACCATTCTCGACGCAGCCGCTCCAACTGTTGAGCGAACTCGAAATAGAACAAGGGCCTTGCCTATAGTGGAAGGGCCCCATTGCATGCAGGTTTCTCATACAGAGGGTAAGATCTCCGAGGAGAATAATCTTGTATATAAATAGAATTGCTCAAAGTTTTGCGTGACTTAGCTTTTCTGTCGCTGCGCGAATGTTCACTGCATCCGCAAATGATGCTGCTCATTGGGTCGCCTTCTTCCTTGGAAGCCATGGTGATGAAGAACTGCTAAACCAGATTTTCACAACTGCGCCCCCTACCTGGCGCGCCAGAGATGTCGGTGGAAAACGACACCTATGGGATCACTGGAATCCCTACCGCGCTCGGCGGGCGCGAGGTTGTGGAAAGAGCGGGTTTAGGAGTCAGCACAAAGATCGTTTACCCAGGTTCGGGCCGCGAGGACGCATAATACCCTAGTCCTGCTTTTGTGTATATTTGAGTGTTCTTGAGTTCTTGAACTAGCTAGGGCCTGTGTCTAGTCCAAAAGATCCGAATCCCTCTCCAGTACGCCTTGGGCCTCCTTTTATAGTCAAAAGGGGCCGCCACAGTGGCACACAGGAGGTGGAAAGGTGTATAGTGGCTGAGCTTATCGCCTGCCATTACGGGACAGAATGCATTAAATGCGCTCCTTAGGTGTCCCCTTGCTTTATTGGGGACGGTAACGAGGCCAGTCCCGTCTGTCGCCGCTCCGTCTTGCTTCGACACGTGTCTAGGCCAGCGAGGGGTGTAACGCCATGTAGGCTGGCAGGATGCTGAGTTGGCGTGGTGGTGAGGTCTTCTCGAAGATCTGCATGCCACCACGCAGGTGCTTGCTGAGTCAGTCTAGAGGCCGCATGTCCCTACGCAGGTGCTCACCTAGCTGGCTGAGCTAGCAGCTGTATGGGAACGATAGTGGAGTCTTGGCAAACATGGGCCTGGGTGCGGCCCGCGGATGTCCTCGGCAAGAGTCTTGCCGGGGCCCCAGCAAGGGTCTTGCCAGGGCATCGCGGTCGTCCCCGGCAAGGATCTTGCCGGAGGTCTCGTGGGTATCCTCGGCAAGGATCTTGCCGAGGATCATCGTCTTCTGATTCTCACCTGATCTTGCATGTTTCTGGTCTTCACAAAGATCTGCATGCCACCATGGAGGTGCTTCCCGACCCTTAGTTCCAATGTGTTGAGGGCGTCGGAACTCTGAGGCTCGAAGGTGGCAGCTCTGCTGGCATTTGGGGAAGTCGCCCCGGCAAAGTTCTTGCCAGGGGATTTCACCTTTCCCTTCTTCCCTTTGTGTGTCTCTGGTTTTGGCGTTGTTTGATTGTCTTGCGGCTTTTGCTTCCCTCCTCTGCCCTGCTAAGTGTGGCCGCGGGCGCGGCTCTGACTGCCCGTGCACAAGTAAAGGGGTACAAAAGAGAGCCCCTACTTTTGTACACCGACACTTGCTAGGCACTCCTAGGGGGAGTGGGCATGCCTTGTGGGCTTGTGGCCCACTGGTACACCCCCTGAGGTGTGTTCAGTGCCAAAATTTCATAAATAATCTAGAAAAAACATACTAAATTTTCAGGGCATTTGGAGAACTTTTATTTTCTGGTCATTTTTTATTGCATGGATAATTTAGAAAACAGAAATATAATAGTATTTTTGATTTATTTAATCTAAATAACAGAGACTAAAAGGCGGGTACAGAAAGTTGTGACTCCTAAATTCATACGTCTCATGCCCGTCAAAAGGAATCCATTAACAAGGTTGATCAAGTCTTATTAACAAAATTCTTCCGAATGACATGAAACTGGAGAATTTTTGGATAACACTAGGTTACCTCTACAGGGATATGCATGTCCCCAACAATAAGAATATCATATTTCTTTTTAACGGTAGGAATAGGGAATTTAAAACCTCCAATAGCAATTGTTGGAATTTCTCCAATAGAGTTGATACTATTCACTTGACGTTGTTTCTTCGGAAAGTGTATCGTATGCTCATTACCATTGACATGAAAAGTGAAATTGCCATTGTTGCAATCAATAACAACCCCTGCAGTATTCAAAAAGGGTCTACCAAGGATAATAGACATACTGTCGTCCTCGGGAATATCAAGAATAGCAAAATCCGTTAAGATAGTAACATTTGCAAGTACGACAGAGACATCCTCACAAATACCAATGGGTATAGCAGTCGATTTATCATCCATTTGCAAACAGATTTCAGTGGGTGTCAACTTATTCAATTCAAGTCTATGATACAAAGATAAGGGCATAACACTAACACCGGCTCTCAAATCACATAAAGAAGTTTTAACATAGTTTCTTTTAATGGAGCATGGTATAGTTGGTATTCCTGGGTCTCCTAGTTTCTTTGGTATTCCACCCTTAAATGTGTAATTAGCAAGCATGGTGGAAATTTCAGCTTCTGGTATCTTATTTTATTTGTAACAATATCTTTCATATACTTAACATAGGGAGACATTTTTAAAATACCAGTCAAACGTGTACGCAAAAAGATAGGTCTAAGCATTTCAACAAAGCGCTCAAAGTCTTCATCATCTTTTTTCTTGGATGGTTTAGGAGGAAAGGGCATGGGTTTCTAGACTCATGGTTCTCTTTCATTACCATGTTTCCTAGCAATGAAGTCTCTCTTATCATACCTTTTATTCTAAGGTTGTGGGTTATCAAGATCAATAGCAGGTTCTATCTCCACATCATTATCATTACTAGGTTGAGCATCAACATGAACGTCATCATTATATTTATCACTAGGCTCATGCTCATCACCTGATTGTGTCTCAGCATCAGAAATAGAAATATCATTTGGGTTCTCAGGTGTGTCTATAACAAGTTCACTAGAATCATGCAAGGTCCTATCATCATTCTTTTTCATTTTAGCAGGACTAGGTGCATCAGTATTAATTCTCTGAGAGTCTTTTTCTACTCTCTTAGGATGACCCTCAGGATACAAAGGTTCCTGAGTCATTTTAACACCTCTAGTCATATCTCTAACAACATTATCATTCATCTTATTATTCATTTCATTGAGCAAATAATTTTGTGCCTTAAGAACTTGTTCTACCTAGGTTTTTTACCATGGAAGCATGTTTTCTAACAAACTCCAGATCATTAACAGTTCCACCCATATAGTCACTCAAGTGCTCAAACATATAAGTATTTCTTTTCAATTGTCTACTAACATATGCATTGAAATTTTCTTGTTTAACAATAAAGTTATCAAACTTTTCCAAGCATTGACTAGCAGATTTATTATAAGGAATATCACCTTCATCAAATCTATAAAGAGAATTTACCTCTACTATCTGTGTAGGGGTATTGAGACCATGTATTTCTTCAATAGGTGGTAAATTCTTAACATCTTCGACTTTAATACCTTTTTCTTTCATAGATTTATTTGCCTCTTGCAATTCTTTAGGACTGATAAATAGAATACCTCTCTTCTTCGGAGTTGGCTTAGGAGGCGGTTCAGGAAGAGTCCAATCATTATCATTACTCAGTATGTTATCCAATAGCACTTCGGCTTGTTCAACACTTCGTTCCCTAAAAACACAACCAGCACAACTATCTAGGTGGTCCCTAGAAGCATCGGTTAAACCATTATAAAAGATATCAAGTATTTCATTTTTCTTGAGAGGATGATCAAGAAAAACATTAAGTAATTTGAGAAGCCTCCCCCAAGCTTGTGGAAGACTCTCTTCTTCAATTTGCATAAAGTTAAATATTTCCTGTAAAGCAGCTTGTTTCTTATGAGAAGGAAAATATTTTTTAGAGAAGTAATAGATCATATCCTGGGGACTACGCACACAGCTGGGATCAAGAGAATCAAACCACATCTTAGCGTCACCCTTTAATGAGAAAGGAAATAACTTAAGAATATAGCAGTAGAGATTTTTTTTCCTCATGAGCAAATAGGGTGGCTATATCATTTAATTTAGTAAGATGTGCCACAATAGTTTTAGATTCAACCAAATTAATTAACTCAGGATCGACAGAGAATTAATAATCCATATCACTAACAAAGATAGGTGAAGTAGCAAACTTAGGATCATATTTCATTCTGATGCGGCTTGAACTACGTCGGTATTTACCCAAAGAGGAAGGGATGATGCAGCATAACTACGGTGGGTATTTCCCTCAGTGATGAGATCAAGGTTATCTAACGAGTAGGAGAACCACGCAACACTACATAAATGGTAGATGCACACAAAGAACCAATACTTGCAACCCGACGTGTTAAGGGGGTTGTCAACCCGTTTTGGGTAACGGTGCCAGAAATTGTCGAGTGGATGTGAGAAGGTTGTAATAAATTAACATATGCAAATAAAAGAAAATAAAATTCAGCTAGGTATTTATGGGTTTTTGGATTAATATATCTAAAAATGAAAGCAAATAAAAATAGATCTCGAAGGCAAATATGATAAAGAAGAGACCCGAGGGCCATAGATTTCACTAGTGGCTTCTCTCGAGAAAAATAGCATATGGTGGGTAAACAAATTACTGTTAGGCAATTGATAGAACTTCAAATAATTATGACGATATCCAGGAAATGATCATTATATAGGCATCATGTCCAAGATTAGTGACCGACTCCTGCCTGCATCTACTACTATTACTCTACATATCGACCGCTATCCAGCATGCATCTGGTGTATTAAGTTCATGGAAAAATGGAGTAATGCAATAAGAATGATGACATGATGTAGACAAGATCTATTCATGTAGGAATAGACCCCATCGTGTTATCCTTAATAGCAACAATACATACGAGTCATTTCCCCTTCTGTCACTGGTATTGAGCACCGTAAGATCGAACCCATCACAAAGCACCTCTTCCCATGGCAAGAAAAATCGATCTAGTTGGCCTAACTAAACCAGAGATTCGAAGAAGAAATACGAGGCTATAAGTAATCATGCATATAAGAGATCAAAACACTCAGATAACTTTCATGGATAAAAACATAGATCTAATCATAAACTCAAAGTTCATCGGATCTCAACAAACACACCACAAAAAGATTTACATCAAATAGATCTCCAAGAGACCATTGTATTGAGAATCAAAAGAGATAGAGGAAGCTATCTATATACTAACTTGGACCCGTAGGTCTACAATGAACTACTCATGCATCATCGGAGAGGCACCAATGAGGATGATGAACCCCTCTGTGATGGTGTCTAGATTGGATCTGTGGTTTCTGGAACTTGTGGCGGATGGAATTATTTTTCATCGACTCCCCTAGGGTTTCTAGAATATTGGGGTATTTATAGAGCAAAGAGGGGGTGCGGGAGGCGGACGAGGTGGGCACAACCCACCAGGGCCAGGCGCGCCCAGGTGGGTCGTGCTCCCATCGGATCCCCCCCTCTGGTACTTCTTTGGCCCAACAGGTGTCTTCTGGTTAAGAAAAAATCACCAAAAAGTTTCACTATGTTTGGACTCTGTTTGGTATTGATTTTCTATGAAGTAAAAAAACAAGCAAATAACTTCAACTGGCACTGGGCACTATGGCAATAGGTTATTCCCAAAAAATATATAAAGTTGCTATAAAATGACTGTAAAACATCCAAGACTGATAATATAACAACATGGAACAATAAAAAAATATACATATGTTGGAGACGTATCAACATCCACAAGCTTAATTCCTGCTCGTCCTCACTACAAAAAAATACACTCCAATGATGATACGTGTTTGTCACAGTAGGCCATGTTTTTTGTCATGCATGTACATCCATGACGATTTAATGACAGAATCAATATAGTCATACCTGTGCTGTCGTAGAAGTGTTCCATGACATTACCAAAATTATCATCACGGAAGTGTCCACTTCATTGATGATAAGTCGTGCGTCATGGAAGTGCTTTCGTCAAGGGTGACCGACACGTGGCATCCACCATAACGGGTCGCCTTTAAGCTATCGGTTCCGGTTTTGGATCTGATAACCCGCTAACAGCCACGACCAATGGGGATTTTCCACGTGTAAATTTCTCGTTGGTCGGAGGAACCATGTATCGGCTCACCGTTGGGACAGATGTCATCCACTCATTGGACCAAAGGCGCCTATGATACTTCGACACGTGGCATGGCCCAACAGAGGCCCATATAGGTTAAAAAGGCCGGCCCAGTCAAAGGCCCGTGGTATTTACTCAGGTACTAGTGGGCCAGCCCAATAACGGTCCGTTTAAACATGGCCCACTTATGACCCATAGCCAGATCTGGCCCGTTAATTGTTCGTCAAATATTTTGGCCCAATTATGGCCCAATGACATTATGCCCGGTTAGAGGGCCGATGTGGACATGGGCTCATTTCAGCCCGGAGTGTCTTTCGGCCTAGGAATGGCCCGTGCTACCCATGGGCTAGATATGATCTGACGCGACATCCGGCCCTCTAACGACCCGTGATAAAGGTGACAACAATTCATCCCAACGTGACTTTGGGCTTGTTAAAGGCCTGTCGTATAATTTGGCCCGTTGATGCCTCTACAAAGCTTTCGGCCTATTAAAGGCCGATGATATCAGTGGGCCAACTAAGGCCCGAGATATGTTTCTGCCTGGTAATGGCTCGTCATATAAATGGGCCAAAAAAGGCCCTGTCTACATTTTAGCCTACTAAAGGCCCATCCACAACTAGTGATAATTGAGGCCCAACATGAATTTTGTCCTGCTAAAGGCCCATGGTTACTTCTGGGCCGTAACAGGCTAGCACAATGTTCAACCTGTTGATGGCCCAAAGCTACATGGGCCCAACTAAGCTTTGGGTCCACTAAAGGCCCAACTAAGCTTTTGTGGGCCTGGCGCAAAGTGTGAAGGGCTCAATGGCCTTTCAGGCCCAAGAAAGTTGCAGGTCAGCCCAATTGTGGCCCGCTAAAAAGCAGGCCAGTTAGAGGCGAATGTTTCGGCCCAGTCGACTACATCAGATTTTCTCCATTTATTTTCAGATATCAAATGATGGCAGGAACTAGTAGGAAATAAGAACAAACCTACTCTATAGAATAAAGAAATTACAACATAGTAACTTAGAATAAACCTAGACTATACGATAAAGGATATATGGTATATTACATCCACCGGGCATCAAAGTTCGCCACCAGTGATCATAAAGCGCAACAAAGAAGCAGATTACAAAAACTGGGCGCCATTGCAGCGTAACAAAATAATACTGAACCAAGACCACTTCCAAGACAGTTCAAGAAAGGCTAGCCTTGCGCGGGAACTGCTGCACAAGCTGCTGAGCAAGGCTGTGAGACCGGTCTAGCATGTCGGCTATAGCTTCCAGGTGTAGCTGTTTAGCAATGAGGTTCTCATTGGTGTTCTCCACAATCTTTCTTAGAGATAGGACTTCAAGTCGAAGTTGAGTTGCAGAATGCCTTTCTGCTAGAACTTGGGACTGAAGAAGTCGAATTGATTCAGACAACGAATTCTGTGAGCTTGTCTAACTGCTAGTCTCAAGTAACTTGAACACTGCATCAAGACAATTCTTTGGGGTTGTCTCGCTTTCTTCAAGATGTTTTTCCTTCTTTGCTGCAATATATGTTGGGTTTGTCTCACAGCCTTCAGCAGACTTGTGCATGCCATCAGGCATCTCACCTTGAAACAAGCAGAGAGATGACATGTTTTGCATGTGTATAAACAAAGATGATAACTGTGTTGTTAATTCCATCCAATTTCAAATTAGAAAATAAAGAGTAAGTTCAAAATATCAATAGCATAATTTGGCATTGTTCATAATGCGGGGAGCTTCACCACACTACTGGATTACCATGTTAACACAACAAGCATAGATGAAGGGCAAAGACAATCATTGTATCTATTTTGGTTAATGTGCATGGCATGTTGTTCATATCACCAGCCACATCAGTAAGATAAAACAAGAGATAACAAGGTGCAAACGTGGGCTGCTTCACCACACACTGGATTATAGATCGACAAAAACAAGCATACATATAGGGAGTATTGAGTAATGTGCATGGTATGAATAAGGAATTTGGTTTTACAAGTAAAACTTAGAACTTACGGTTGTTGCGAACGTGCATTTGGATAGAAACAACAAACTAAATAGCAGTTAACGATAGGGAGTATGAGCAAATTAAATGGCAGTTGAGGATAAAGGCTTTAGAAGGACTGACTTACATTAACAGTTAACACCGGCTTTATAATGCACTTCTCCATGTCAAGGGAAGGATAACTCAAGAATTTCAGCACAGAATCTTCTTAATAAGCATTGCCTATACTCTACATTTTGTAGAGAGTAATTATAGGTATGATAATACTGGAAGGGATAGAGGATAATGAAGATAAGCTACAGATTGATGCTACATAATCAACTACCAATCCCTGGAAATAGAAGCGTTACAGGACAAAATGTACTGACAAGAGCAATGGGCTACACTTCTGCACTGGCATTGTCTGTGTAATCAACTTTTTGGTAAGATTAAATATAGATCTGATATTTTTTAGTAATCGGTGCGCGAGGGAGATAAGATGCAGAATGCTACACAATGAACCAATCCCTCTTCCCATAAGTACAGTGATATATGATGTTCAGTCCTTACAAGAGGAGTGTAGAGCTAAACCTCTTCAAAAACATTGGGTTGATTCTAAATTTATGTAAGAGTCCATACGGATCTTATAATGTCCACCAAATGGATGATAACGAGGCTAACATGTGCAGTGATGCTACATAATCAACCAGCTATGAGAGTAAGTATGGTCCTACAGGGCAAGAGGTACTCACTAGGCAATGCAGTGTGCTATATAGTTGCGAGATTCTATGGTCCCTTGAGAATGAATGTTCTTCTACAAACAGTTTTCGTACAAGTGAGACGTTAAGGCACATGCAGAAATGTAGTTCAAATTGTGATGTGATATCATAGACAGTACCTTACACTGTAGACGAGACCAATGTGTAACAAGATTATTCCAGTCACTATCTGATAAATGTAGCACAGGAGACCTTACAGAAATTTTTTTTAGAGGCTTGCCATCGAAGTGCGCTTGCCTCAGGTAGGAATGATACTTCATCAACGAGTGCTTGAAAAGCGCAAACCAACCCTTGCTTGTCTTGACAATCCAGTTTGGTTCTTGCCTATTTAAAAGAATAAAATCTTGTGTCTTTTGCCAGTAGAAACATATGCAGTAATTACCATGAATAACATTAGTATATTACTTACGCATAAGTTGCGGAGGAATATTGGAAATTGTTCTTTGTCTGTAGTATACTCTTTCCATGAAGGAAAGATGCACACAAAGTTCCTGACAACAATATAAGCTTCATCTTCTAAACTGGGAAGAAGTGGAAGAGGAGTCCTATTTGCTGCAATTGGGGCTCTCTCTCGTTCGGAAAGGGATTTGGCAACTGGATTTGGTGTACTCTTTGCTGGAATGGGGGCTTGTGTCATATAGGTGGTGCTATGTCAACTGGCATCATCATACTATTTGCGGCAGTTGGGGTCTGCAGAGTTGGGGCATCAGAGATGGCCAGTGTAGTAGGGCTAGAGTCTGCTAGAGTTGTGTCCATGTTTTCTGGGTCTGGTTATATTACAACTACACCTAATGGGCTATTTGATTTATCATGTATCACTACCTTTTCCAAATACTTTCTTCCTCTCCTCCGTGATCAGCAATCACCCTCTTCCTTTTGAACGTCTGATACACAAGAACACCATTTGAATGGATAAATATGGTATGATGACAGATGGAATATGTACTGAAAATGGATAGGCAGGGCGTATTCACATACACAAAGTCTAAACTAAGATAATGGCAGTGCAACAAAGTAGAAGCAATGGAAAGCATCAGTTGCAAGATATGTGCGACCAATATAACCTTGGGAAGTTAGAGCAAGCACCTTGAGGCTTTGTTCGGTTAATCCCATCCCCAGGTGGATTGGGGGGGATTTGCAAGGATTTTGGCCTGTAGGGGATTAATTCCCCCTCAATCCCCTTCAATTCCACCTCAACCGAACAAGCCCTGATGGGTGAATAAGATAGGGAATCTACCTCCGACTCCCCCACTAGGGAGCTATATTGACTTAGGTCTCCCTCTAGCTCAGAATCACTATTAGGATCATATTCTGAGCATGAATCTGTAGGTGGAGAATGTTTGCATTGCATTGCATCTAGACTTGATTTCAGTCCCTTAATGCCAAGTTTGACAGCCATGGCATTGTTCTACTTTATTCTTTTCATGCGCGCAAGCTCATAATCATTATAATGCTGTTCAGTATCTGAGATCCATGAAAACATAAAAGTAGTCAGGTTATCTAGGGAATGCATTGTGGATTCAACTCGAATAATGTCTCCCTATAAACCCCTTCATATGCAAAGTTCACGCCCCAACTGTGCTGACCAGATCACACACAAAAATACAAACCTCTTATGTCTCTATAACAGGCATACACACATTTCAAAACTGAAGTAGGAACATTAGAATCATATCAAATTCATATTTGAACAAATAAACTAAGGAATTATGATTGACATAATGTTTAGCTTCAAGGGTGCAGTGCTGGTAGTGCGACACAAAGCAAGTAGGCAAATTGTATTCCATGTTAAAGATCGTAGTGTATGTAATAGGTGGAAATGACACTTTCTTTCTATACAATGCAGTGTTCATTGCGCACACATGATGGTAGAGATCACACAGAGAAATACTATTCACTCATGTATGCGGTTCCAGTATTTTGTAACAGGGTGATCCACCCTAAAAGAATATTGACAACAAATATGACAAGGCAAGCATAGATGTAGTGAATCAATCATTACTTGTGAGCTTACTAGGACAAGTATGTAGAATTGTAACTGAAGTAAGAGACCGTCCAAAATCTGAATCAAGAAGTTGGTCTAGCACTTATTATTTGCAACCAATCGACGTGAATAATTGGATATCACATGGAATGAGTAAGAAATACAAGTAAAATTGTCAATAAACCTGGCCTGCAGTAGTAATCTGGGTCAAATGTCACTATGACCAACAATCCAAAATGACTAGTGTCTGTTCCTAGGGCCGGAATTCGAAACCCTGTGAACTTTATAGGTACTAAAGATTACTGAAATACATCTAAACCATTACGTGTAGGTAGCACTCAGTACACAACAAACCCTAATGACAGTCCTGCCTAATGAGTAATGAATCAATTAGAACATGGGTGATGAGGGGTGGCTGCTGATTGTTGAGGATGTCTCTCAGGATAAATCAGGTTGACTTAGTGGCTACTGCATGCCTGAGCCCTGAACAGACTGGGAATGTAGGCATAGTGGCGCGCCCGGGCAGCGGTGACGCTGTTGGGTGAGCGGCTCCTGACCTTCTGTTAGTCCAGCGTCTCCTCCTAGAGTCGTGCCGTCCGGGACGGTAAGTCTCCGGCGAGGTAGGCGGCTGTGGGCAAGTAGAGATTGGAAGCGCAGCAGAACAGAGGGGAATCGGGGCCTGGGCTGACCCAAAATCCCAGGGTAGGCCATGGACCACCATGGGCACCCTGTATATACACCCGAGCGGCGTACATGCATTTTCAAAACTAAATTAGGAACATTTAGCTGACAAATTAAACTACTCTGTTTTAACAATATCAGATTATTATTTTAACAACTAAGCTTGTTTAGCTTGATGGGTGGAGCAGTGCTATTATGACACGAAGCACGTATGCTGATCATAAAAGGGGGAAACCCTAAGCATTTTCTTTGAGCAAAAGAGGGTTTCCCCACAGATTTCTATTAAAGAAACCACCACAGAACCAACATGACCAATTAAACCCTAAGCATGCTCAATTAAACCCTATTATGACTGTGCCATGGCAGATTTAAAGCGGCAAATTGCAGAAAAGCTATTTACCATCCATTGTTTGCTTCGAACTATGAACTAAATTCTAAGAGCTGAAAAGAAAGTACAGTAACCAAGTTACAATCAATTTTCTAGTTAAGATCAAAAAGTTGAGCAAATATGAAGTACCACCTCTCTTGCGGCACCATGTAGGCATCGGGGTTGCGATGGCTGTCGGTGGCGTTGAAGCATATTTGCGATGGTAGACGGGTGCATCGGGGGATAAGTCCCGTTGGGGTGGACGAGAAGGTCGTGTGAGCGGCCCCGGCAAAGAGGACGACGACGCCGATGAAGCGAGAGAACGCGATGCAAGGCTCTTGGTTCGTCGCCGTGGATGAGAAACGACCATCTCTAGCAGTGGACGACGCGGTCTTGGTAGGAGCTCCGGCATGGTGGAGGACGATGGCGATGGATGGGGTGGAGGATGGCGGCGCTGGATGGGGTGGCGGACGAAGGAGGCTGGTGTGGGAATGGTGTTCTAGCGCGGATGATGTATGAATGGGAAAATGGAGGGAGAGGTATGGGGAACCATGTTTCTGGGATGCGCCTGTCTGAAATATGGGAAAGTTACGAACTTAGCCCCCGTTTAAAATTTGGACGTCACGTCGGTTGGGGATAGCACGGTAATCTCGCATCTCCCCAATATTTGCCTAGAGCGATTTCGGGCGAGGAGAGGGTGTTTTGGCGCCCACAGTGTATGAACAGGGCTGACGGGTAGGGTGGTTGTGTCATGTCTTAGTGAAGTTACAACCTTCCCCTATTGAAAATATTTGCCTACATCGATTTCGGCTGAGTCAAGTTTGTTTTGCTGCCCATCGTGTATGAATGGGTAAATGGAGGGAGAGACAGAGGTCTTTTGGACGAGCTTGAATCAAATGTGTTTTGCAGCCCATGTTTGGCGCCCACCTGTCGAAATGGGCTCAAAGGCGGTCGTGCCATGTCTAGTTGAAGTTACTAACCTACCCCTACTGAGAGCCGTGTAAATCGGGCAGATGCATTGTCCGTGTAAGGGGTAGACAGTAATTTCCATATCCCAAACACTGCCTTCGGGCAGCCGACGTGGGAGTTAACATTTTGCCGCTTCTTTCGAATTTTGGGACAATAAGCATCCATGTTTACCCTGGCAACTAAATTCAAATCCATTCTGTATTCCTATACGAATCTTTATATCTTCAAAAGCACGACAAAGATGTATTCCACTGTCATATATGAATATGATTTACAAAAGACGATACTTGAATTCAGAAGTTTTAAGGTGAATCTAAATATTTGAAACAACTTTAGGTCCATCTCAAGTGTCACACGTAGCATAATGTGGACTCCCATTTAGATATGTACACAAGCAATGTCTCAAGATTCAAAATACCGAGTCAATCAACCAATAATGTACAAAACTAACTGGCATATAAACACTTATAGAGTATATGGACCAATAATATCAACTAACATACATAAGCCAGGCCGTTGTACTTTTTTTTCCTAGAAGAGCATCCTTTTTTAGCGAAGCTAGTACATCATCTTGGCCCTTTCAGATGCATGCCACTTAAGGACCATTTATACTACTATTATTGCTGAATGCACATTTCGCCCAATTGGCTTTGTAGGTCTGGCACAACAATCAAAATGAAATGTCTCAGAGTCTTATCAATTAATACAGACTTTTGCTAAAAAAAATTACAACCCAAAAAAACAAAAAACAATTATTACATGATCTCTAAAACAAATGGTTTGATCGATTACATGAACAAACAACACAAAGGTTATTCGACATGGAAAGAACATTTCACCCATGATTTACCAAGTGGGAATTCAATTTCCTTTTTTCCTTCAGGACCTTAACAATGCGGTCAGTCTCAGCTTGCTTCGTTTTGAAATCCACCAAATATTTAATGGTTGTCTTGAGTACTGCTTGTGATTGTGCTGTTTGCTTCCTCAACATGTCAACTTCATCTCTAAGTGCAGAAGCAGAATCTCTTTCTACGAATAGTGTAGCCTCTATAGCATCAGTAGTTGGCAATTCATGATGCATGATTGGGTCGGTGCCACTGTTGTGGGATGATACAACGTCCATGGGGACCTCGCTCTTTGATCTTGGGCTAACTTGTTTTGCCATTAAAGTTGAAGTTAGCAAAACATCTCAACCGGGAGTTATAACACAAACCAGTTAAACAAACAAGGAATTAAATATTTTCAATTGGATGCTGAAAAGTAGTTATTAACATCATTGTAATCGGTTGCAGCAGCAAGGTAGTTAAACAAACAAGTTTTGCAAAAGTTACCTGTAGTGGCATTGGAGTTTCTGTTGGATCCTGAAAAGTTGAGTAGCCAGTAACGTGATTAGAGCAACCGGTACACAAATATATTTTTGAAAATGTACCTGCTGTGCAATTGGACTTCTAATTGGATCCTGAAAACTTGAAGTTTGTAACAAGATTATAGCAACAAGTTACAACAGCAAACCAGGTAAACAAGGAAGTTTCTGACAACATACCTGTTGTGCCAACAGAGTTTCAGTTGGATCCTGCAAACTTGAATGTTAACAATCATAAATAAAGTGTTGCAAGAGTAATAGGAAACTAACATCAAACTAGTAAAACTAACCAGTTTTGGCAATGTATTTAATTACACATGTTCTAGTAAAACTAACAAGTTCTTGGCAACGTATTAAAGTAACAAGTTGGTACCATTTACCAGCAACACAAACATCTGTAAATTTCTTTGATGTAAGTAAAATGATTGCAACACACACACACACACACACACACACACACACACACACACACACATATATATATATATAAGTTAAAAATACAGTGTCCCTCATATAAACCTTACAGTTGTCTTTCTATGAACATGCAAACATTTAACATTACTAGTGCTACAAGTGATAATATCAAACCATTTAAACAAATAGGGTATCAGAACATAAATTACACATGAATTCTGCTGCACCCTAGAAGTACATATGACCAGCTATCTACGTTCTTAAGTAGCTATTTAAGTTCAGGAAAACAGGTACTTCTTAACAGTAAGTATCAAACACATAGATAGGCACAGTCTATAATAGGATTAACAGGCTATGGCATTTTGTAATCAGTAGCAAACTAAATTAAGCCAAGCAACGTAATTAAACAATTTTGCAATAAGTGGTAACTAAAATTCCGAGAAGCAGGTGAACTTACGCTAGCTCTTTGTACAGGCACACCGCAACTTATTTTTCTCTTACAAGGTTCTACGAAGGAGTCCATGGCATCAACTGCTTGGATATGCAGTCCCAATACTTCTTTCTTCCCACACTACATTGGTAAGTCCAATGGTTAATCTGATAAGATGGTGCGTCCTTGATATGTTTAGTAGGACAGGTTGTCAGACTAGTTGTAGCCACAGACATCACACTGGCTTTTACTACATATTTCATGCGATTACATTTGGCATATCGAGATCTAAGCAATCTACAATAGGATGAAAAGACTGGCATCCTTCACATTGTTGGCAAACTCAGTTCGTAGAAACAAGCAATTCAACCAGTCTGTGGGTAAATCAACAGAGCCACTGGAAAATTTTCACTACCCCAATCATACGCGCAAAAAGAGGCGACACCACCGTATGGGCTGGTATGGGCGGCCGCCTCGGGTGGCTGGAAAGTGTGCACCTAGTTTGAGTCATCCAGGTTGGCCCAGGCTAGTTTTGTTTGTCCCAACGCACAAGCAGACAATGTAAAAATTAAGAAAAATGTTTCAGTTTGGATGGGCCAATAACGTAAGTGCAAGGCAGGCCCTATAGCAGTCTCACGGGCCAAATGAGCGCCTCCAATATTGATCGACAGCAGGAAAAATCCCAATTCGTTCGCTCCAGCCTCTAGTGTGGTGCGCTTCTAACCTAGCCGCCGCTGGACAAACTAACACAGCACTTCCTCGTGCCCTCGTTGGACGCCGGTCGCTGGGCTTCAAGCTATGGAAGGACCAGATGATGAAGATCCAACCCTGGGTGTAGCCTGCGTGGGAGGTAGTGGTGGAAGCACATGCATGGCATTGAGCTTGCACAAACGGACAGTCATAGCTTGCAAGAGAAGCATGCGCAACGAGAAGGTACATCACATCCCTGATTATATCTAATTCAACTATTCATTTTCTGGCCAATAGTTAAACCTGACTGTGTTGTAAAACTGCTTGTATGTAGGGAATCTATGAGAAAATGAAACTAATTTTTTCTTATTTTATAACTCCCCCAATCATAATGAACTGTCTGAACCTGATGTATCTAATCAAGTTTCCGGTGCAAACATACAAGCTCATGTTGTTCTTGAGCCTGAAGTGTCTAATGGACAGTCTGCTAATGAAGGATTTGATGCAAACGTTTTACATGCTCCTGGTGATGAACATATAGTGTCTAATGAGGGATCTAATGCAAGCATTTTGCAAGCTCCCATTGAAGGATTTAGTGTCTAATGAAGATCTGCTATGTTGACAGAGACATAGAGATTTGCAGGCATTGATAACAAGCAAATTATAGTACATTTTCATGGCTTGAGGAAACATTGAGGCCATCTGCCAGAAAGTGCCCATATCATGACAACGTAGCATAAATACTTTTCTAATCTATTGTTTGAAATTATTGGCATACTTGTGCGGGATAGATGATATGCAGTTTGTGCACTGGTTATAGGTGCAATTACACTCTGATATTTTCAGCCAGAGAACGAATAATTCAAGCAGGTACAGACCATGTTAGTAGTCCTTGTACACCATGTTGCATTTTGTGTTTTTGGTGCTTACATCATTTAGTGTTTTATAATCTGGAACTACTTTTGATCATAAGCTGGTTTTCAAAGTGCATGTAGCTTCACATTTCTCAAGTTATGTTGATTTACAGAGTGCAAGTGCCTTCGTATTTTTTAAGTTAAATTTTCGCCCTTGGTAACTTGAATTCGTGGACCTGCCATTGCACACAAATCATACATGCATTCTAGTATGAATTAAATGAAATGCAGGGACTTACACTAGCTCATTGTACAGGCTCACTGCAGCTCTGCTTGCGCTTGGGATGTTCCATGTACAAGTCCACGTAACCACTTGCTTGGATGTGCACGCCTTGTGCTCCTTGCATCCCCCTCTGCATTATTGACACGACGAGTGGTTGATCAAATAAGAGGAGTCGACCTTGCTGTTGTACTGGAGGACATGTACTTACAAGGTTATACCGGTGTGGAGGATGTGTACCAGACCCGTAGCGCCGTCATGCTTCGCTAAAAAATGGTTTTGCTTGTTTCAGATGATATCTCCAGAAGAAATAAGAGTACAAGTCAGAGTTGTATAGGCGTGTAAGCTAAGAGAGGAGTGAAAGGATATCCAAACATCATCGAAATAGTGCACTAGGGAGTGATATCTGGATTCCTAGTTTAGGTCGGCATTTGGGCATGCTCGCCTAGCTAGAGTGCGGGTCACTTCAGAGCCGTTGAGGGTGTTGCACTGGCGTTGGCTGGTCGCGTACAGATGCAGATCTTGAGTGGCAGCGGACTGCTACGATGCAGTGGATGAGATCGTTGGTGAAGCCCCAACGGCCTCGGGGGGCGGAGGTGCGACGATGTGCTCGGTGAAGTAGCCCCAGTGAGGTGGGAGACAACGTCGGTGAAGCACAGCAGCTGCGGTGGAAGTCGGTGTCTACGAGGCACATCAGTTGTGGCGGCCGACGTTGTCGGTGGACCACCCGGTGCGGTGGACAAGGGTGTAGATGAGGTCGCTCCAGTGCGGTGGTGAAGAGCGACCGCCGTCTTCGTCGTCATCGTCCGACATAAAGGTGGGGAAAGAGACGAGGTAAGGGCCGATTCGAACTTTGCTTGGGTTGGCGGCGAATTAGGGATTTGAGCGCTCTGAGCGCGGAAGGGGACAGTGGAGAAGTGAGATTTTGCAGGGTTGGAATTGGGGCCGCCAGATATTTCAATCAAAAACATGGAAGGGAGGGAGAGGGTGGATGGCTGGGTGCTAGCGTCCGTACGACACACGCGACCACCACGACACGACCCTGGTCTGCCTGGTGCGCAACATTTGAGAATGCAAATGAATCTTCTTCGATTTGCAAAAAAATCTGTATGTATTACTATGCCCATGTTTTCCTTGCAAATAATTAGTCATTGGAAACGAGATACTATAAATTAATTAATGAGGAGTTATTTGAATTAGAGTGTGTGTCACATAGCAATCTCCAATTCTAACGTGGATTTCACATTTCACGGTATCCACACTACTTTTTAAATACACAAATTCATATGTGTATGATGAACACCATGGTAGTGAGAAAACTTTGGATGGATTCAAACATATGACCTATAAAATAGCACAACAATCGAGCATATCTCAACTTTTCCAAACCTAGTATGGCACAAATTCAAAATAATTACGGAAGCCACATGCATGGTCCTCAATTCAAATCTTACAATGTGCACTAAATTGAAACATTGATATTAAGTGTCTAACTATCTACATTCAAATGTTCTTTTTAACCCCATCCCCTCAGCACACACACTACATACTTCATGTATCGATCAATCTTCCTCTCCTAACCACCTTAGGAAGCTATCGATTTCCGACACACATTCATTCTTTCTCTACATGTTTTGATCTTTAACTCTCTCAACTGCATAACCCCCTTTTCCACTCTATTACCAAATGTATCTACCTCACACACCCGCCATTGCACTCCATGCCAAGCTCTCTCTCTCCCTCCCACCCTCTCTCGCTAGATACATGCATTGCCTATGCAAACGCCCCCTCTCATGCGCACGCATGAACGTTGTCTATCAAGGTCACTCGTTCGAGACTGTCTCACTCTTTCTTCCGTACGGCGGGCCACACTCGCTCAATCTTGCTCTCTTTATCTATGTCTCAATTAACCTCGCTTTCTTTCACACACAAATGATAAACCTCCCTGTTCGGGCCTCAATCAACACACTCTATACTCTCTCACACAGATTGTCTATCTAGGTCAGTCCATCCAAGCCGCTCCCACTCTTTAGACCTCATGGTGAGCCACGCTCGCTCAATATCTCTCTCTCTCTCTCTCTCTCTCTGTATGTCTCAATTGACCTTGCTCTTTCTCAGACACAAACGATATTTCTCCATGTTTGAGCCCAATTCGACATATTCATATTGTATACTCTCTCACGCACATTGTCTATGTAGGTCACCTTCTCCAACCCGTCTCACTCTTTCGATTGCACGACTACCCACACTCGCTCAATCTCTCTGCCTTTATATATACAATAAATTTACCTTGCTTCATCCCACACACACAATATATCTACATGTCTGTGATTGGATCATCTCTCAAGCTCTATCTTACATCCATCACCCTTCCAAAAGCTCAATCGAACAATATCTCTCTAGAGCATATATATCTTTTCAACGAATGCTGGACCACAGTCACTTTGTCTCTCTATCTATTTGTCTCTCGGTTGACCTTGCTTTCTCACGCCGTATCTTCCACACATTGAAGCTACCTCTCCATCCCTCGCAGAGCCGGAGTTATTTACATTGCGAGGGGGACTCCAACCTTGGATTAATGTGTGAAGGCATTTACTCCGGTTGGTTTACATTATATTTTCGGAGCATTCGGCCCATAACTTCTCCAAACACCGTTGCAACCCCCGCACCTCCCCCAATTGATTTGCCCTGCCTCGGTCATCACTCTCTCGCACGTCCTTTCTCATCTTCAATGTCGCACCATGGTATTTTTGCAAAAAAACTCTGTAATTTTCTTTACTTATTACTCCCTCCGTTCGAAAATACTTGTCATCAAAATGGATAAAAAGAGATGTATCTAGAACTAAAATACGCATGGATACATCTCCTTTTATCCATTTTGATGGTAAGTATTTTTGGATGGAGGGAGTACAAATTAGCTACAAAACTACACACCGATAGTCCACCTGTAATGGGAAAAATTTCGACCCACAAATTAAAGTGCTACAAACTACACACCGAGGGGCCCACCTATCATGGAATGAATTTGGATCCATATATAAATTAAAAATCAAAAAGGAAGAGGATTGAACATGCGACCATGACCTTCAAGCCGCACGTCAATAGGCAACATAGTACAACAACGTTTGTTGTACACCCCCCTCTGTTGATATGATGTTGGTATATTACCACAACCTATTTAATGGATAACATGTTTTAATATTATTTTTAGTACATTAGTGGGACCGGCTCGTTAGCAAGTACTATTCGCCTTCACTTACTGGTGGGTTCCATGTCTGCTCTCTCTCTGTCTCCTCTCCTTCTACATTTAGACGCACGGGCAAATACGAAGAACTCGCGTGTGATGCTGCCGTTGACCATATCTGGACGCATTCACAAGTTACGGCACCAGTTTCACGCACTAGTAGTACTAGTCAATGTGTACGTGCAATACACATTAATTTGGAATTGACTTCCCAAAGAAAATATTTGGAATTAACATGGTATTTAATATGAAATGCTTGTGATTAGAAGGAATACATGTGGCTTGATGACGTTTTATATTTAATTTGATACAGCTCTAGTAGAACATTCAATCGATCAAACAAAATATTTCATTCAATCTCACTCCGACTTTACATTCATACCATGATCGATCTAAAATAAATGGAAATGATAAACGGTCAGATGTTAAGCATGGCAATCCGAATGTTTTTCATGGCAAATTTAGATTATGCGGTGGAGGTGGGGGCGCCTTGCGGTGGGAAGCGGCTCCTCTGTCGTTCTCTATGTGTCGTCAGGCCACTAACCGACGGTGACGACGACGACGATGTCTTGCGCCGTTGTTGGCGTACTCCTAGACGTTGGCCCTAGCTTCAAGGAAGGCCAGAATGTTCTGGACTTCGGTCTCCTGGAGCGAGTCAACTGGCGGGGGGAGGTGATAGGCGTTCGTGCAAGGAAGCGGTCGACGACGGCCATCCAGGCCGCTGATCGGAGCACTGGCACCGACGCGGGGACAGGCGCTGGCAACGGTGCTACGAAGACATTTGTGTGCACGAGCACCGACATGCACGCGCAGGCGCATGCACTGGCAGGTGCACGGGCGCATGAAAGTCGGCGGGGACCTCGTGGAACCATGTGGCATCAAGCTCGGCAATGATGTGCGGCTCCCAGCCCATCAATGCCACGGGGATGGGCGCTGCCGCAGTTGGGGCGACGGGAGCGGGGACATGCGTGGCGTCTTCCTGCAAGGCCGGTTCAAGCTCGTCCCAAAGCGGGGTGTCTTTCTCAGGAAACTGGAAGACTAAGGGCAGACCATCATGATGCGGCATGGCGTACGGTTAGGTCAAGCTGGTTGGAGGTAGAAGAAAGGAGAATCGGAGAGGAAGAGAGAAGATTGTAACGATCCCGGGTAGTGCAGGGGTGATTTTATACTGCGGTGCCGACGCCATTAAAAGTGGGGGCAGTTGAGACGAAGGCGGGCGGCGGAGCCTGGTCAAAGGGCTCGCCTCCCGGTGAGCCTAAGCAGCAGCCTGCTCGCACGCATCCCGGTCAGCCGACACAACGGTCTGCTCGCACGCCTCCCGTTGACACACACGCTTGCTCGGACGGCGCCTGCCGATGAGAAGCGGGACTCGTTGCGGCACGTAAACACCCACGGTTTGAATAGTGAAAGCGTTCACCTTAACGTGACAGGTCTTTTGTTCCAAAATACCTTGGCTCTTCATTTGTGCGACTTCTCATAAGCAGCTTGTCTCAAATTGAACCCAAAAAATGCGACAACATATTTGTGCCGTATCACAAGACCATGCCGAGTTTCATGAATTTCTGGTCACTTTTGGATTTTCTGAAATTTAAAATCCAGGATTTGAAACAATATCATAACCTGCATCGTGCAATAAATTTTCAGGCGATACATCTTTATAGTTGTAGATGTTAATATTTCTTAAGAAAGGATTTGGTCAAACATTTTGCTTAGTTAGACTTCAGACAAGTTATATGCAGAGTAAAATGATAATCCCTCCATACCAATGCATTGGCTGATATACTAACTCTAGTACTAGGCACGAACAAGCGGGCTCAATTATGTGCTTATCCTGGTGTAGTACTCCTTATTACTAGACAATGGAGTTAACAACCAACAGTGGGTACCAGCGACCAAGGTAATTCACTACAAGAAATATGCTATCTTGTGACCTCCACTATTGGTCACTGAAAGGTCATAGTTTTTCATTTGCGACCTTTTTGAGACCAAAAACAGAAGGTCAAAAGCTGAGGGTCGTAAACTGACTATGGCGACCTTCTCTGTGAGAAGGTCGTGGACGTTTATGACCAAAATATTCCTACTGTGGCGTTTTGGTCACTAGCAGCCTCCCCAGTCCACGTAGGCATCCAGCGTGGCAAGCTGATGTGGCACAAGATCCAGCCCGGTCCAATTCGGTGTTTATATGGGCCGGGCCCATTAATTCAGCCCATTTATATTTTTCCCTATGAATTTTTTGTCAGCTTCATGGACCAAGCCAAACATTGCAGCCTTTTTGTTTTTGGGCCATGGCCTTTTAGTCTACTGATTTTCTATTTTGATTTTCTATTTTCAACTATTATATATTCAAGCTGGTCGCACTAGTAAGATGGGTCCAACCTGTCATGTTCATCTCTCAAATTGGTCCCACATGTCAGAAATGTACAAATTTGACAAATTATTTTCATAAGTGGCCTCACTGGACAAGTTTCCATTCCACAAGTTTTCAAATCTCATACATAATCAATATTTCAAATAGAACAAAGAACGCATAAAATTCATCAAATATACCACTAAATAAATGTATTACAATCTTTACAACACAGATATGCTACAATGAGTTGGACTTCACGGCTTCACACTTGGCTTCACACTTGCTTCACACTTCACGACTTCACACTTGAGCTTCTGTGAAGGAGGAACTACCACAATTTTAAGTCTACAATACAACAATTGATACTAATCAAGGATAAAACAAAAACAAGTAATAGGTTCAAATGAGAAGGCAACATGAAACTAGTGATACAACAACATGCAGAAAACACTACAATGTAATACTGTTGTAAGTTCATATCAGCGCAAAATCAGCACTATTATATAGAGCAAATGATATGCCCCCTTTTAATAAAACTGTAGTGTATGGTAGTGACAGGACAAGGGATTGTAGTGTATGCTAGTGACAAAACATGGGATAAGACTAACATGATGTGCCAAATTGCCAGCAATAGTGCTTACATGCAGCATCTTCATATTTCAAAACGACCAATAGACTAGTTAGCTGGCAAAACACTAAAGAGGGCATAGACAGAAACGAAGGTAACATGCATCAAATCAAAAAATAGTAAGCACTGAACCTACATCATATCTACAGTAACATCACCAATCAGGAAATTTATGAATAGGAGATGTATTAATAGCAGATTACGAACTAATGTACTTGTACTTGATCTGGTTGAATAAATGCAGATTAAGTTCCTGGTATAGCCAGCTCCAACTTATGCTACTAGCTATTGACAGAAAAATAGAGAGAGAGGGGGTATACATGAATACATTGACAATCATCAATACCAGATTGCAAGACATAACAATTATGTACCTAAGCAAGTCGACAAGGGCATAGGGCAGGATATAAAATATGTATACAAGTAATAGACAAACTAGTTCCAACAGATTGACTGAATTGAACTGCTGTATAACCAAGTTAGAGCTGAAACGTTATTGAACATGAGGAGCGACAGCGACAACCCCACTGAAGAAACCACATATAGTCCTTTGTTGCGGCATCAGAAAACATGAGTAGCGAGCGCAACATCCTGTAAGTATGAGGAAAACGAAATTGTTACAAAATTCAGTACATACGAAAGAGATATGCATGCTTGAGAGGTCAGACAAACAGACATAGAAATAGCCTGGCGCATGTATGCATCTATGTAATGTCTAACAAGAAAATAGCAGGGGCGGATGTATCTGTACTTGTGCAATGCAGATACAGATGTGCAGATTGAATTTTGTTCAGAGTAAATACATAGACAGATAGGCAGTAAATAATACTAGATGGGATGGGATAGACCATGAGAGTAGTTGATTCATTCCGTTGTAATATATTAGCTAGTGTAATGAGATGGATGCAAGGGATTTCAAGTATAGATGGCGAGGGACAGAACAATACCTGTTGAACTGCTGAAGTTGAGGACGCGGGCGTCAGGTGCTTGCATCGCCCCCGGCTGTACGGAGGAAGAACAACGGCCTCTGCATCTATTCAGAGAAGAAATATTCATGATTGCCATACTGTTTAGAGAAGAAATATTCAGGATTGACATACTGTTCAGGCCTTACAAAAACAAGCAATCATTCAGGATTGACATTTCTTTCCATGGTTCAGAGAAGAAATATCACAAACACTGAAAAAAGAACTACTCATCGTGTAGCTGTGACGTGCAAAGTAGACATGGAAAAGATTGACATATTGTTGGACAGGACATCACATAATCATCATCCATACAAGAAATCATCTCAACACATAACCAAACAGGTACAGAACCAAAAAAAAGCCTGGATCTTAAGTTTCAGCATGCATCCTGATTGATTCATCAATCTAGTAAGTAGTGAACAAGTACGCACAGTGTTATTTTGAGGCCAGTACAGGCTGATTCAAAGTGTGATACATGCATCCTGCATAGAGGAGGGTGATGATGGTCCAGAAGCATGTTCAGAATACTTACTAAAAAATACTTTTAAATGTTGACAAGTTCAATCTTGTTAAATACTCCAAGCAAAATTACTCCACACATGTACAGTTCAATCTTGTTAAATACTCTAAGCAAAATTACTGGAGTACTACAAGTTAAATGTAATCCAAGCACATTGAGAAGTTAACAGTAGTGCTGATAACTTGGAGTAGCTTTGACTATGTACAAAGCAAGATGGAGGGTCTAGCTTACTGCTGCTACTCCACATATCAAATTTTACTTAACAGAGCAAGATGGAGTAACCCAAAAAAATCAATAGAGCAAGCAAATGTACTCCAAATGGCAGTTCCTAGAGCGCTTACAAGATGACAAAGTCAACTAGCAGCTATGTATAGATGATGATAGGCCATCTGATGTCTCAGTATTTCCCAAAATTATTGAGCTCAGGTTCAACATGGGATGAGATCAGCATATATATACCAAGACTTGGTGCGAGAGTATGGCATACAAGCGAAATGACATCACACTATTTTTGGCAATAGCAGTATGCCATCTGATCCCACTAATGATTCCCAAATCCTAAAAATAGCAGTCACCCGTGAACCAGCAAGTCAACCTAGCACCTAAGATCCCAGTATCTGGACAAGCAGCACAATCTGCAAGAGCCAACTATATCAAGAGACATACTCCCGAGTACTGACAGACCACCAACTTGCTACGAAAGAAAGAAATCAAAGAATACATCTAAAAAGTCCTACCAAACAAAAACCACCAAAATCTAGTTCTAGTTAGATTACGCAAGTACTGACATTTCACAAATGGCGTCGCTCTGGTGCTTGACGACTCTAGACAGTGCGGGGGAGCTAAGTCCAGGGAACGAACAGGGAACGGACGCGAGCATGCGCAATTACGAAGGGAAGGGATCCATAGGTTATACCTCGGGTGTCGTCGCGGAAGGCCTTGGCGACGCGCTTTGGCGTCCTGCGCAGCCCCACTCGGCGGTCGTCCTCGCCGAGCCCCGCCAGCAGCATGCGCACCGTCTTGGCACGGTAGGGCCCGTAGAGGTACTTGGCGTGGAAGTCGTAGAGGAAGAGCGTGGCGCTGCGCCTGATCCAGGAGACGGCGTCCAGCTTCCCTTGCGGCAGGCCCAACACCCTGTACCTGAAGCACTCGGGCCTGGTCTCACCGCTCCACATGAAGATGTACCCCGCCGGCAGCGGCGGGCGTCGTCTTCAGGGGGATCCGTTGCCGGCTGAGGCCCCGGGCTCTTGCGCGCCGGAGGGGGGAGGCGTCTGTCGCCATGGACACGGAGGTCGAGCGGGGGAGAGCGGCCTAGGGCCTTGGATCTCCATCTGGATCGGGGAGACGAGGTGGATGGCGGCGGCGGCGGCTAGGGTTTGGCAAGCGGGTGCGGGTGCGGGAGAGTGGGGGCGTGGGGGCTAGGGTTGGAACGATGGGGAGTGGGGGCTGCGTGGGTGAGGGGGGTGAGAGGGCTACGTGGGTGAGAGAGTGAGGGGATGAGGTCCGCCGTTGGATCCCGGAGCATCCGACGGTGTCGGATGAATGATCCGCGTGATATGCCTATAGACCAATCAGAACGGAACAAACAATTTGAAGACTTTATGACCTTTTAAATAGGTCACGAAAAAATCATTTTCCATTTTTAGTGCTCAAAATGAGTTCTTTTTTGTAAAAGACCTAACAAATATTTGTTCAAATGATATTCTTTATATTCTTTATATTTGTTCAAAATGAGTTCTTTATATTCTAAAAAAGTTTACATCTTGGAATAGTAAACAGTATCGTCAAAGGGATTTTTTATATTCTTTGCACAAAAAATCATTTTCCATTTTTCGAGTGCCCCAAATGAGGTTTTTTGTGAAGGACCTACCAAATAATTGTTGCAAAATTGGACCAAATCATTTTTATAAAATACTAGGCCATATTTAATGCACAATTGACCAAATGGTTGGGTGAAAAAAGTTTTGATCCACCTCTGGTGAAAAAGACAAATTTCCACCGATTTAGCTGGAAGCGGGTCAAATTTGAACTGTAGCTACCTCATAGTTTGCTCTTTATTTTTTTTAAAAATCATTTCTAGGCACATAAGTATCTATTTAATCATAGAAGCACCAAAAAAATTCGAAGATTCAACCACTAGCTAGGAACGGTCAAGCCCGCCGTTTTGACCGCATTTTGAAACAGGCATAAAAAATTCAAAAAAATCAAAAAATTGGAAAACCTTCACATTGTGTCATTATATGTGACCAAGTTTCCAGAAAAAATAATAAACTTATAATACGGTAATTATTTTAAAAAAGTGTTCTTAGAAATGAGCTATCATGCGTGAAGATTCACGACTTTCAAGACAAATGATCAATCTTATGGCCTCATTCATGGCATAGTTTGTTCAAATGATCTCATATTGTGCACGAGGATGCATCTTTGAATTCAAAACAATGTTGCCTAAGGAAGTTTTCATTTTCTTTGCACGGAAAATTCATTTTTCATTTTCTGAGTGCCCAAAAGGAGGTTTTTTGTGAAGGAACTACCAAATAATTGTTGCAAAATTGTACCTAATCAATTTTATAAAATACTAGGCCATATATAATGCATAATTGACAAAATGGTTGGGTGTCAAAATTTTTGATCCACCTCTGGTGAAAAAGACAAATTGCCGTCGATTCAGTTGGAAGCGGGTCAAATTTGAACTGTAGCTACCTCATAGTTTGCTCTTTATTTTTTCCAAAAATCATTTCTAGGTACATAAGTATCTATTTAATCATAGAAGCACCAAAAAAATTCCAAGATTCAACCACTAGCTAGGAACGGTCAAGCCCGCCGTTTTGACCGCATTTTGAAACGGCATAAAAAATTCAGAAAAATCAAAAAATTGGAAAACCTTCGCATTGTGTCATTATATGTGACCAAGTTTCCAGAAAAAATAATAAACTTGTAATACGGTAATTATTTTAAAAAAGTGTTCTCAGAAATGAGCTATCATGCGTGAGGATTCATGGCTTTCAAGCGAAATGATCAATCTTATGGCCACATTCATGGCATAGTTTGTTCAAATGATCTCATATTGTGCACGAGGGTGCATCTTGGAATTCCAAACAATGTTGCCTAAGGAAGTTTTCATTTTCTTTGCACGGAAAACTCATTTTTCATTTTCTGAGTGCCCATAGGAGGTTTTTTTGTGAAGGAACTACCAAATAATTGTTGCAAAATTGTACCTAATCAATTTTATAAAATACTAGGCCATATATAATGCACAATTGACAAAATGGTTGGGTGTCAAAATTTTTGATCCACCTCTGGTGAAAAAGACAAATTGCCATCGATTCAGTTGGAAGCGGGTCAAATTTGAACTGTAGCTGCCTCATAGTTTGCTCTTTATTTTTTCCGAAAATCATTTGTAGGTACATAAGTATCTATTTAATTATAGAAGCACCAAAAAAATTCCAAGATTCAACCACTAGCTAGGAACGGTCAAGCCCGCCGTTTTGACCGCATTTTGAAACGAGCATAAAAAATTCAAAACAAATCAAAAAATTGGAAAACCTTCGCATTGTGTCATTATATGTGACCAAGTTTCCAGAAAAAATAATAAACTTGTAATATGGTAATTATTTTAAAAAAGTGTTCTCAGAAAGGAGCTATCAAGCGTGAAGATTCATGGCTTTCAAGTCAAATGATCAATCTTATGGCCACATTCATGGCATAGTTTGTTCAAATGATCTCATATTGTGCACGAGGGTACATCTTGTAATTCCAAACAATGTTGCCTAAGGAAGTTTTCATTTTCTTTGCACAGAAAATTCATTTTCCATTTTCCGAGTCCCCAAAAGGAGGTTTTTTGTGAAGGAACTACCAAATAATTGTTGCAAAAATGAACCAAATCAATTTTATAAAATACTAGGCCATATATAATGCACAATTGACAAAATGGTTGGGTGAAAAAAGTTTTGATCCACCTCTGGTGAAAAAGACAAAGTGCCGTCGATTCAGGTGGAAGCGGGTCAAATTTGAAATGTAGCTGCCTCATAGTTTGCTCTTTATTTTTTCCAAAAATCATTTCTAGGTACATAAGTATCTATTTAATCATAGAAGCACCAAAAAAAATTCCAAGATTCAACCACTAGCTAGGAACGGTCAAGCCCGCCGTTTTGACCGCATTTTGAAACAGACAAAAAAATTCAAAAAAAATCAAAAAATTGGAAAACCTTCGCATTGTGTCATTATATGTGACCAAGTTTCCAGGAAAAATAATAAACTTGTAATACGATAATTATTTTAAAAAAGTGTTCTCAGAAAGGAGCTATCAAGCGTGAAGATTCATGGCTTTCAAGCCAAAATGATCAATCTTATGGCCACATTCATGGCATAGTTTGTTCAAGTGATCTCATATTGTGCATGAGGGTGCATCTTGGAATTCCAAACAATGTTGCCTCAGGAAGTTCTCATTTTCTTTGCACGGAAAATTCATTTTTCATTTTCCGAGTGCCCAAAAAGAGGTTTTTTTGTGAAGGAACTACCAAATAATTGTTGCAAAATTGTACCTAATCAATTTTATAAAATACTAGGCCATATATAATGCACAATTGACAAAATGGTTGGGTGTCAAATTTTTTGATCCACCTCTGGTGAAAAAGACAAATTCCCGTTGATTCAGTTGGATGCGGGTCAAATTTGAACTGCAGCTGCCTCATAGTTTGCTCTTTATTTTTTCCAAAAATCATTTCTAGGTAAATAAGTATCAACTTAATCAGAAATACATGGTTTGATGGCGATACATCGAGGTTTGGACGGTGGCCGAGGGCCCCAACTCTAGAGCGCGTAAGCTCGCATGCCCACCGAGTGGTCACCGCGTGACCGTGGTGTTGCCATGTGTTCTGGGCGGCCTAGGCATGCCTAGTGGGTTGGGCACTCCCCAGGTAGGTGCTAGGAAGAAAATCACAACATAAGATTCTCACGAGGAGACCGATTGATGCTCAAACATGAATAAGCAGCCAAGTGTTTGATTTGTGGTACGGGAAATGCACATGGCTAATGGGCGTGAGTTCTGGCTGAGGATGATCAGTTACTAAGAAGACCGTCTTCACAAATTTTCACCTCAAAAGGAGGAGCCTAGGTGGTACTTGCTTTACAAAGTACCACACTGGACATAAATATGAATGTTGAAGATGGGCTCAAAATAATGAATGGATTGAGCTGGCATTTGGTGGAGGATGGTTATTTGGGCATAGGAAAGCACTGTAGAAAATGGATACCATTTGGACATGCCAAAGTGGTACTTCCTTCACAAAGTGCTGCTCTGAACAGAATAGGAAAATGAATATTGTTGAGTTATTTGTGAACTAGGCAAGGAAGGTTTTTGACATATTTGATGAAGATATGATCCAAACAATTTATGAGATTTTTTTGGGAATTTTTGGAATGACAGAAATATAGGTTGCTTCACAACCTAGGGCAAAAACTACCACATGGACATGACACATAGGCAAAACTGACGAGGTGGCGCCTAGTCATCACAACCAACCACAATCTACAAGGCTATGACCATCTATTTTGGTTGTTAACAACTAGAAATAAGGCAGCGGACCAGCCCTGTTTGCTTTCTGACCATTTGGTGTAAGGAAATTACGACCTTTCTGACCAAAATGGTCGCAATGGTTTAGGGTTTGGAGCCCCCCGAACAGCTTTTGACCAATTGGTCTCAAATGGTCATAGATCTATGACCAATTCTTCCAGGGTCACTGACAGAAGGTCACTAGTTGACATATTTCTTGTAGTGATTGAACCGTGCTTGGCACAGTAGGTAACATTTTCTAGTTAGTAAAGCATCCCTCCATTGTTCATCGGTAGTCATTATGGACCGGGGACATGAGGGGAATTTCCTAGGGCTAGAATTCTGGCCGCCAGATATTTCGATTTTAAACGCGGAGGCTCGACTGGTTGGGGTTGGCTAATGTGCGTACCACGCACGCCACCAGAAGGTCACTAGCCCGGGTATTGTTTTTAAGGATCAACACGAGTCCGGGTCTGGCTGGTATGCCATTGGGTGTTACTCCTACCATTCGAGAATACAAAAGGAATCTTTTAAATTGCCGAACGAATCTATATGTATTACAATGCCTGTATTTTCCTTGCAAATAGTAATCTCAACGTGGTAATTGATTTATGACGAGGTCTTGAATTAGAGTGAGTTTGTGATATAGTGATCTCAACGTGGATTTCACATTTCATGGCATCCCTAGTAAGTTTTTCATTGCAAATTCAAATTTAAAAGATGAATGGTGTGGTGGTGAGAAAACTTTGTATGTATCAAGCATATGCCGACACACACATACACACACGAATACAACAACAATCCAGTAAGTATAGTGCATCTATTTTTCCAAACCATGCATGTATGACACGAATTCAAAAATACTCACTTTGTTCCTAAATATTTGTCTTTTAGAGATTTCTACCAGTGACTACATACAGAGCAAAATGAGTGAATCTAAACTCTAAAATATGTCTATATACATTCTTATGTGGTAGTCCATTTCAAATATCTAAAAAGACTAACATTTAGGAATGAAGGGAGTAAAATGTAAGACATGCATGGTCTTCAATTCAATATTTAAAATGAACAGGAAACTGAAACATGAATATTAAGTCTAGTACTACATGCATGCAAATGTTGTTTTTAGGTGGAGCTATGTAGATTGTTGGGGGGTTAATCCCTCGGCCTTAGATAAAATTTTGAAGCTCTATTTAGGATTGTTTAGATTATATTTCTCAAACATTATATTTGTTCACACCTTCCCAAACACCGATTGGTTCTGCACCCCCTTCCTAGGAGAATATCATGTGCCTCCACACCTTAGATGCTATATGCTGATACGAGTGTCTTGGAGCTTGTAGATCTGAGATATAGCAGCTCACATGATGTCTTCACATTTTTACAGGAAACCTTAATGAGTTTAAGAATTGCACACAATTTGTACAAAAACTACTCAGATGCTCTTGGATCCCATATCCAACGACCTCGAAGATGAAGGAGGACCTCATATTTTCATGTATGTAAGAATATCATGTGCTACCACACCTTAGATGCTTTGGTGATACAAGCTCTTCGGAGCCATTGGATCTACGATCCAATAACTCCTTCATGGTTCGAATGTTTTTTGCATAAAAGCCCCCAAAGAGTTCGGCCACTACTTACAAGCACAAAGACTGCTCAAATGCAATTGGATCTTAGATCGAACGACCTCGAAGCTCGTATCACCGTAGCATCCAAGTTGCGATAGCACCTGATGCTTTCTCACACGGGAGAATATGAGGTGCTCCCACACCATAGATTCTATGGTGATACGAGTTCCCAAAGATCTAAGGCTCGCAGTAGGAGGTTTGAATGTTTGGGAATTGCGCGGAAAGTACAAGTACTACGCATGCGGCATCTGATCACATATCATATGACCTAGATGCTCATATCACCGTAGCAACTAATTAAGCTACGGGGAGCTCCTAATGTGAGCAACTAGGAGCCGTTGGATCCAAGATGCAGTGGCACACACGAGGCCTGCATGTTTTATTTGCAAAAAAACCTTGGAGAGTTTGGAAATTGCACATAATTACAAAGACTACTCCGGAGCCATTGGATATCAGTTCGAGCAACGTAAAAACTCGTATCACCATAGCATCTAAGCTGCGGGGTGGATGTGATATTCTATGCGGCTGCCATTTTTATTCCTAAACTTGCAAAATAAGTGTAACTCATGCCGTTACTTGTCTAACTGTGCAAAGTTTTTGTGCAAAAAAACCATCCTACACTGAAATATCGGAACAACACGTGGGATTCCCACTTGTCATTGATCAAATTTGGACCTAAAACTAACAAATCTGGAAGACGAGATTCGAATTGGCAACCTGGACTACAAAGCGTAAGTCGATAGCCTGAAACAACAACGGTTTTTGGCTTTGTCCCATAATAACTTGATTTTATACAGTATTATGTTGAGTAGAGTAGAGGGAGTGGCTCGTCAACACGTGCTTGACCGTTGACTCACTTACTGGTGGGTCCCATGTCTGCGATCTCTCTCTCCTCTCCATCATCTCCTTTAGATGCACGGGCACACACGAAAGAGCGGCGTGAGCTTGCGGTGGTGTTATTATAATTAAAAAAGCTTGGAAAATAGAGGAATCGCCTAGAACAAGAGACGCTGTGGCTGGTCGAGACGGAGCTAACCACACCTATCCTCCGTGCCATGTTAGCATGATGAAGCTGTGTGGCTAGTGGGGTGTTTTCGACCGACTGGCTGGGTCCCGAGGTCGAACCATAGGTAGTACGTCTAGTACAGTATTTTTTTACGCACACATTTTTCCTCCATGCCGAGACATGGCACACCCTACCGCGCGGTTTCGGGGACCTCCCGAGTGCTGCACGCATATTTTCTTCCTTGCCGAGATGTGGGTTGCCCTACCGCGTGTTATCTGGGTCCTCCTTGGTTAGCACCGAAGCAAGTAAATGAGTCGTCAAATCACGAAAGACCACCTTTCCTGTCGAGTACATCAGTGAAGCATGCTGGCTAGATAGTTGAGCTAGTGTGACTGATTAGCTAGGATGCCGCCACATTTTTTCCACCCTTTTTTATCTCCTTGCCGGCAGGTAAATTTAAATATCCACTGCGGCGTTTCTCTGGTCTTTGGGTGTGGTAGGCGTGTCAGGATTTTCATTTTTTGATTGACAGGAGCAGGCGCGGCAACTATTATCATGATGACTCCTCCTATAAAACCCACTGCTCCCTGATGTGAAAAGTCATCGACTATGTTTTCCCATGGTGAAAACAAAAAGATTCACCCTGTTCCTCAGTTGGCTCCCTCTGCCTTCCCGTAGATTGCATTGCCTTTCAGCCGTTTCGCCCCCTTTGCTTCTCCTCCCCATTTCTTCTACCCGGTTCCATGGCGGCGCACCAGATCACAGAGTCTGAGGTGTGGCGCCTGACACAGGAGCTCCAGGCCAAGGATGCGGAGCTCATGGCCAAGGACGTGGAGCTCCATGAACTCAAGGAGGAGAGGAGTGGCATGTTCCTCCTTTATGTGTGGGAGTTCACAGATCTACAAAAGCGGCAGGCGTCCACCACAAAGATGCTCAAGGCATCGGCAGCGTTGCTGCAGAAAGCGGGAGATACGATAGGCGGTCAGGCGAGCCGACTGGAGCGCGTGCGGGCCGATCGTGACGAGGTCCAGGATTGCCTCAGCCACCTGGTGGACCATGTTGCCACGCACGTGTTGCGGTTGCGCGATGCCTACTGTCGTGCCAGCGCGACCATGCCGGCCGTCGGGCTAAACCCATTCAACTACCCCGTCGACTTCAACAAGCTGCGGCTTCCTGATTTGGTCTCCTTCTTCACCTATATCTCTGAGGAGCTGAGTCGTCTCCGTGATATGGTGGGGGCGGAGCTGTACAAGGAGGGGTTGCAGGCTGCCATCGCCATTGCAGAATGAATCCTCTCACGGCTCCGTCACCAAAATCCATTCATGCCATTGGACGCCATCTTTGACGAGCTGGCTCTCGTCGACCGGGAGCGGGCTCTGCGGGCGGTGACACCCTGCATCACCAACGTCGTGCGCCTCGAGAAGTAGAGGGACTTCGGTGGTGTTTAGGCATCCTCTGCATGGGCATGTCCATGTCTCGGTGCAACTTGACCGTTGGATCAAACTCAGACGATGCAGATCAGTCACTGTAGCAAAAAGTGTGTGGGTGTGTTTGGTTGCATTCTCATCTCAATATAGTTGTTCCCTCTTCGTGCATGCTCATCTCAGCACCCTCCTCATGCATGATCCTAATGTATTGGTGTTAACATACTAGTATGGACTCATGCACCCTTGATGCACTCTGCCAAACACCCAAAAGTGTGTCGAGAAGGGAACTTTTGCTCCCATACCATGCACCCTTCATACACCCTGCCTAACACTGACTCATGCTTCATATGGTTCATGTTCTATGGAGAACTGTGGCACTACACTCTCCATGCACTATAGTCCTAATTCTGTTAACATTGATCTCACCGTTCATTCTCGACCGGACAGTCAAAAAGGGGTACTATGTTGCATTACTGTTCATATAGTTGACATATGCACAACATCATTTGTTGTTGTCATATATTACTACACTACCAAGAAGATTATGTAGTACTACTGACATATGAACCACTGCACATGCCTAGTAGTAGGAGCACTGTGTAAGTTCAAGTGGCTGTCGTGTAGACTACCCCGGTCGAAGCACCGCAGTAATGCCCAATGAGCTGTCAAATCACAAAACCCCCACCATTCCAGCAATAAGTTGGGCGGATGAAGCAACCATCATTTCACACTTCTCCCTCAGCTTCCTGTCTTGAAGAAAACCCCAACTTGCTTCTCCCTTTCCTCATTTCTTCAAGAAAACCCGGACTTGCTTTTGCCATTGTTCTTCTCTCCCAAAGAAGGAATGATGAGTGCATCAATGGTGTTGATTCTGGCCAAGGCCCGGTCTTGCAACCCCGAAAATGATCCTATAACTCCCTCTCTGTTCTTCTTCTGGGTTTGTGATTATGGTTTCTTTTCTTTTAGTTCTATTTGACAGTTTCTTGATGGACCCTGGAGCACCGGCCGAAATGATGTCTATGGCTCTGCCAAAACCGTGGCTCTGGCCAAAACCGTCAAGGCTCAGGGTATGAAGAAGCGCAAGCACCCCATCAAGACTACCACAGAGAAGGTCAAGGCCATCGCCTTGTCCAAGCCCCCCACGAGCTCTCCGGGATCCCTCGTTAAGCAAGTCCAGGTAATATATTTTATTGACGATCTTTTTCCCGATCTTGATCGTGTTTTTTCATCTAACACACAATACTAGTACTAGTAGTACAACTTTTAGGGTGATCTTGCATGTGATTTTTGTGTGCCAAATGACGGTTCTAAATTCCTCTTTTGACCAGAACATGCGAGAGGTTGACACTGATTTCTTATAGATTACTTTCAACAACTTTATGAACATCAATGCTACCTTTGAAGAGAGTATAATAGCCTCAGTAACTTGTGTTATGGATATTGCAAGTAATCCCTATGCTCTCATGCCTTTGAAGACATGTTCTAGTGTCTTTGTTCACTCATTTATGTGCGTACATGTAGTCTTATATGGAGTAAAATATTGAAAATCATCTTATATTTCTGAATGGAGGTAGTATTAAAATATTTGGCTTCTATTTGATCTAGAACCAGGTCTGCGGTAGAGATGAAGTTCTCAAAGTCATGCCGTGTGAACTGGAAGACATGAGGATGAGTTGTACTGCTAAACTATCTAGCTGATGTGTGCTTGTCGCCACGTGTCCTCAACTAGTATTTTCCAGTAGCATTGTTGTAAGGCATGTTTTCGAGGGTGTACTTGACCACAACAATTTCCTGGTTGTGCCTTCAATTTTGAAGGGTGTGGTTCTTGTAAAGCTTCTCGACAAATTTGATGCGGACTACCTTCATTGTCATGTCAATGAGTGGAAAGACCACTCTGTTAGGTTCTCCATGGTTGACAAGATGGTGATGTGCTGGTAGACATGTCTCATGAAGTCCATGGCCTAGTCAGTTATGTGGGGCACATCTCGTAGGTCGGTGGCAAGAAATACTCTGCAGAGTTTAATTAGTGCAACTTTGCTTGTCTATAGTGAGTACTATTGTTCAATACTTGATTTGTGTGTGTGAACCCTGTATTGTTTAGTATTCCCGCTTTTGTTGTCTGGTGAGTCCAGAGAACAATCTATGTTAATGTCTGTCAAATCAATTCAGTCTGCATATTTTGAATTATCCAGATCATCTTTTTTGTGAGGACGGTTTATCAATTATGGTTACACTCTAATATCTGTATGCACTGCAGGGTTTATCGCACCGACGCGGATTTCTAGTCCCATGGATGTTCGGTCCATATGATTTCTCAGGACCTTTGGGCTGTCTTGCTTGTGGGAGTAAGCTGGGGGCCTGTGCCACGCGTAATTGGATGATCAATCTTCTATTTACAACTTGGACATAGTGATGTCCTAGTAAGGATTCACTTGTGCACATCAAGTAAATCTTATTGATTTACTGTCTAAACCTTATAGATTTAATGTCATGTTTTCTTACTTTTGATGCAATTTTATGATGCAGGTTTTGCCATGTGACATTCGTCACAGAATAAACCGTTTGGTTTGCTCTATGATGGTTATTTTTGCAAGTTTCACTTCTTATGCTGTGTCAGTAACGAAGGCACTGTCCATCACTTATATTAATGGACACAATTGGATCAGTCTGTTGTCTGAGTACAATCTGAAGCCCTATGATGAACTGCAGATTGGTTTAACAAACATGCCACAATTAGTTCTTCTCACATTTAAAAGAAATGAAGAAAAATACTGGAACAAGGTCACGGAGCCTAGTCAAGTTAGAAAGCTGATCACAGCAGACCAAAGACGATCACTGCTGTCTCACACACCGGTACCACCTTCAGCAATGGATCGAGCACCGACACCTTCTCCGGCGGCACTTGAGCTAGCACTGACAGCGACAACATCTCAGTCTGATCCACATGAGGATTGGGCACCGACTGCGTCAGTGGATCAAGCTGATCTACCAGAGGATTGGGCATCGACACCGGAACCTGCTCTGACAACGGCACAAGCTAACAAGGAGCACCACCTCCGGTAGCAGAAGCGGCACTACCAGTCGCACCGGCACCGGCACCAGCAATGGCTCCGGCACCTGCACCAACACTTGAAGGTGCATTTGCATCTGCTCCGGCCCGTGCAATGGCAACGGAACCAGCAGTTGCACCGATAATAGACTAGGTTGCAGTTTGCACTGCATATACCAAAGTCCTTAAAAAACAGACATCTCCACCTTCTTGGTAAGCATTGGCCGCCCAAGTGCTTCGTTCTTTTTTTCTTTCCATGTCGTTTCACATGATTCACTGTGTTGATATAATTGTTTGTGTATGTCTTCCTGTTTGCAAACAGAGAATTCCTAGAGCAACGAGGGAGTCCTTCAACAATCTGGGCGACCGTGGCCAAGTTTCTCTTACCATGCGCAGCCTTGGTGTGAATGAACCTGCTCAATATACCGTCAGCACAAAGGATGGTCGCATGATGATTGATTCTAAAGGATGGTCAAGGTTCAAATCTAAATCAAATCTTGCGGTAGGGGATGATGTCAAAATCGAACTTTCTCAGCAAGGAGAGCTGGTCCAAATGAACTTTGAAATTCTTTAGTAGCAGCACGCAACTGCCGAACTGATATATCCTATGTGAGATTTTGATGTAATAATATGGCTGATACATCAGCTGATACATCTCCATTGTATCTATAATTTTTAATTGTTTTGTGCCAATGTTATACAACTTTCACATACTTTTGGCAACTTTTTATATGATTTATTGGACTAACCTATTGATCCAGTGCCTAGTGCCAGTTCCCGTTTGTTGCTTGTTTTTGTTTCGCAGAAAATCCATATCAAAGAAAGTCCAAACGCGATAAAAATCTACGGAGAATTATTTTGGAATATTTGTGAATATTAGGAGGTGGAATCTGTGTAAACGGAGGCCCAAGGCCTCCACAACCCACCAGGGTGCGCCACCAGGGCCCAGGCGCGCCCTGGTGTATCGTGTCCTCCTCGAATGTCGGTTGGAGCCCTTATTCTGGCGCAAGAAAGATAATTTATGAAAAAAATCGTGTCGAAATTTCAGCGCAATTAGAGGTACGGATCTCCGAGAATTTAAGAAACCATGAAGGGCCAAATTTGGGGAGCGCGAAACAGAAGAGAACAGAGAGGGAGATCCAATATCGGAGGGGCTCCTACCCCTCCGCCGCCATGGAGACCATGGACCACAGGGGGAACCCTCCTCCCATCTAGGGGGTGGGGCAAGGAAGAAGAAGAAGGAGGGGGGCTCTCTCCCCCTCTCTCCCGGTGGCGCCGGAGTGCCACCGGGGCTAGGATCGTGACAGCGATCTACATCAACAACCTTGCTACCGTCAAAACCAACTTTCTCCCCCTCTATGCAGCGGTGTAACACCCCTTCTCCCCGCTGTAATCTCTACTTAAACATGGTGCTCAACTCCATATATTATTTCCCAACGGTCTATGGTTATCCTATGATGTTTGAGTAGCTCCATTTTGTCCTATGGGTTAATCGTGATCTTGGTTGGTATGATTGTATATTTTATTTATGGTGGTGTCCTACGGTGCCCTCCATCTCACGCAAATGTGAGGGGGCCCAGCTCTAGGGTGTTGCAATATGTTCATGGTTCGCTTATTGTTAGTGTTGCGGGGGATGACAGCAGCCCAAACGCAGATAAGTGGGTTATGGCGTATGGGAGTAAAGAGGACTTGATACCTAATGCTATGGTTGGGTTTCACGACCTTAATGATCTTTAGTAGTTGTGGATGCTTGCTAGGGGTCCAATTATAAGTGCATATGATCCAAGTAGAGAAAGTATGTTTGCTCATGTCTCTCCCTCACATAAAATTGCAAGAATGATTACTGGTACTTGTTATTGATTGCCTAGGGACAAATGACTTTCTTGTTGACAAAAGCTATCCACTTTTATTACCTTGCAATTTATTCATAGTTTTATTCTCGCAAATACTCGTGGTTTTATTCTTGCAAAATAATTTCATACTTGTTCTAGGTAAAGCAAATGTCAAGTGTGCGTAGAGTTGTATCGTTGGTCGATAGAACTTGAGGGAATATTTATTCTGCCTTTAGCTCCTCGTTGGGTTTGTGTAGGATCAGAAGTATGTCTAGAGGGGGGGGTGATTAGACTACTTGACCAATTAAAAGCTATGCCTTTTCCCAATTTTAGTCTTTGGCGGATTTTAGCTATCTTAGCACACGTCAAGCAATCTTCACACAACTCAAGCAAGCATGCAAAGAGTATATGAGCAGCGGAAAGTAAAGCATGCAACTTGCAAGAATGTAAAAGGAAGGGTTTGGAGAATTCAAACGCAATTGGAGACACAAATGTTTTTGTCGTGGTTCCGATAGGTGAAGCTATCGTACATCCACGTTGATGGAGACTTCAACCCACGAAGGGTAACGGCTGCGCGAGTCCATGGAGGGCTCCACCCAAGAAGGGTCCACGAAGAAGCAACCTTGTCTATCCCACCATGGCCGTCGCCCACGAAGGGCTTGACTCACTAGCGGTAGATCTTCACGAAGTAGGCGATCTCCTTGCCCTTACAAACTCCTTGGTTAAACTCCACAATCTTGTCGGAGGCTCCCAAGTGACACCTAGCCAATCTAGGAGACACCACTCTTCAAGAAGTAACAAGTGGTGTGTTGATGATGAACTCCTTGCTCTTGTGCTTCAAATGATAGTCTCCCCAACACTCAATTCTCTCTCACAGGATTTGGATTTGGTCGAAAGAGGATTTTAGTGGAAAGCAACTTGGGGAAGGCTAGAGATCAAGATTCATATGGTAGGAATGGAATATCTTGGCCTCAACACATGAGTAGGTGGTTCTCTCTCAGAAAAGGTAAGTTGGAAGTGTAGGTTTATTATGATGGCTCTCTTCACGAATGAAGAGGAGGTGGAGGGGTATATATAGCCTCCACACAAAATCTAACCGTTACACACAATTTACCAATCTCGGTGGGACCGAATCAACAAACTCGGTCAGACCGATTTAGTAAACCTAGTGACTGTTAGGGTTTTCGGTGGGACCGACATGCCACTCGGTAGGACCGATATGGTTAGGGTTAGGGCATTACGTAATCTCGGTGAGACCGATTACACAAACTCGGTGGGACCGATTTTGGTAATAAGCTAACCAGAGAGTTGGTCAGGTAAACTCGGTGGGACCGGTTCGCTCATTTCGGTGAGACCGAAATGTTATGAAAGGGAAACAGAGAGTTTACATTGCAATCTCGGTGGGACCGATCACTCATCTCGGTGAGACCGAAACGTTACGAAGCGAAACAGAGAGATTACAATCCCATCTCAGTGAGACCGAGATCCCTATCGGTGAGACCGATTTGCCTAGGGTTTGTGGCAGTGGCTATGACATCTGAACTCGGTGGCTCCGGGTAGAAAGAATCGGTGGAGCTGAGTTTGACTTTTGGTTTGAGTCATATGTGGATATGAGAAAGTAGTTGAGGGCTTTTGGAGCATATCACTAACCACTATGGAGCAAGAAACGCATTAAGCAACACCTCATCCCTCCTTGATAGTATTGGCTTTTCCTATAGACTCAATGTGATCTTGGATCACTAAAATATAAAATGTAGAGTCTTGAGCTTTTGAGCTTGGGTCAATCCTTTTCATCCTTAGTATTTTGAGGGATCCACTTTCCTTATCCATGCCATGCCATTCATTGAGCTTTTCCTGAAATGTTCATCTTGGAATGATGTTAGCTCGATGAGCTATATGTTGTTAGGAATAACCAAAACCACCTAGGGATAGTTGCACTTTTAGTTTGACACTCTTATTTATCGAAGAAGGCTACAAACGATCCCCTATACTTGTGGGTTATCAAGACCTTTTTCTGGCGCCGTTGCCGGGGAGAGAGGGGTGAATATTCTCGTGTGTGCTTGTTTTCTTATCACTAAGTAGTTTTTATTTTCTATTCTAAGTTGCTCTGTATCTTTACTAATGGATATGGAACATGAAACACCAAAAAAAATTAGTTGTACTTGCTACTCATGGAGATGGGGAACCTCCTAAAACCATCGATGCTCATTATGTGAGAAATATTATGCACTACTTTGATAATCCTGAGAAAACCCCATTCAACATGATAATGGCAGACATGTTGGATCAACGGGAATACTTTAGGGATTATCGCTTGACACAAAAAGTGAAACTTTTATGGGATCAAATTGATATGTTGCATTGGTATGCTTGTAATTTATGCTTGAGATATGATTATACTTGTTGCTCTAGGATGAACACTCCACATCTTCCCTTTTAATGTGAACTTAATGATAATGAAACCTTGGCTTCTTATGCTAGAGGTACATATGATTATTATGATGTGGAACGAATAGAAGAATTCGTTACTTTTAAGGGTGCTTATGAAATTTAAACTTTGTTTTTAAAGTATGAAGCTTTTGATGATGATGTTTATAGACCTAAAATTTTTGCCATCCTTAAATATTGCTATGATTATTACAAATACAATTCCGATATTAATGCGTTTATTGAGAGAGTCTCCGCTGTCCAAGATGAGACTAATATTTTTCAAGAGTCTATGGAAGAAGAAATTGATGATGTTGCGAGCTCATTGGATGAAAAACATGATGAGGAGAGTGAAGAACAAAAGGAGGAAGAACGGATTGATCACCGGTATCCACCTTCTAATGAGAGTAACTCTTCAATTCATACATTGTTTAATGTCCCTTCATTCTTACCAAAGGATGAATGCTATGATAATTGCTATGATGCCGTTGATTCTTTTGAAATATATCTTTTTGATGATGCTTTCTATGCTTGTGGACAAGATGCCAATATGAATTATGCTTATGGATATGAACTTGATATTGTTCCTTATGTTAAACATGAAATTGTTGCTGTTGCACCCACACATGATAGTCCTACTATATTTTTGAATTCTCCAAACTACACTATATCAGAGAAGTTTGTTCTTATTAAGGATTATATTGATGGGTTGCCTTTTACCATTGCACATGATGATTTTGATGAATATAATATGCATGTGCTTGCTGCTCCTACTTGCAGTTATTATGAGAGAGGAACTACATCTCCACCTCTCTATATTCCAATATGATAAAATTGCAAGAAACTACTTATGCTATGTATTGACCTTTACTTGATGTGCATGACTTATTCTTGTATGACATGCCAATGCATAGGAAGAGAGTTAGACTTCCTCATTTCATGATATATAAATTGCTTTGTGCTCACTACTAAATGCCAAATCATTGCTAATCAAAGTTGGCTTCGATGTACCTTGGGATCCGGGTGGATGCATTACTTGAGCACTTTATGCCTAGCTTAATGGCTTTAAAGAAAACGCTGCCAAGGAGACAACCCGGAAGTTTTAGAGAGTCATTTATTTCTGTTGTGTGCTTTTATATAGTTTAAAAAATATATAGAGGGGAACTTAAAACTTCACAAAAAGAAAAGTGAAAGTGAGATAGACGAGCACCATGGAAGCGGGAGCATGCCTTGAACTTTGTTCATGCCCATGGAAACTTTGTGAATCTTGAATTGCAGAAAATTTTCAACAAAAATAATTATGCCCTTGTATAATTCCATTGTATTATAAAAATAATGTTTCGAGATTTGCCTTTAGGATGAGTAGATTGTTGTTGGTATGTGCAGTGCAAAAACAGAAACTTTGGCTGTAGCGCGCGATTTTACATTTTTTTACTAGAACAGCGAAAGGTTCTGCAAATTTTTGCATCTTCTTGCTATACAAATTGTTTATTTTTTCATAAATGTTTCAGAATTTTTGGAGTACCAGAAGTGTGGTGAATATTCAGATTGCTACAGACTGTCCTGTTTAAGATAGATTCTGTTTTTGATGCATTGTTTTGCTTGTTTTGATGAAACTATCGATTTCTAACGGTGGTATAAGCCATGGAAAAGTTATATTACAGTAGATACAAGGAAAAAACAAAATATGAATTGGTTTGCAACAACACTTAGAGTAATGATTTGCTTTATTATACTAACGGATCTTACCGAGCTTTCTGTCGAGTTTTGTGTGGACGAAGTGATCAAAGATCGAGGAGGTCTCGATATGAGGAGAAGGAGGAGAGGCAAGAGCTCAAGCTTGGGGATGCCCAAGGCACCCCAAGTAAATATTCAAGGAGACTCAAGATTCTAAGCTTGGGGATGCCCCGGAAGGCATCCCATCTTTCTTCAACAAGTATCAGTATGTTTTCGTCTTCGTTTCGTTCATGTGATATGTGCAAATCTTGGAGCGTATTTTGCATTTAGTTTTCATTTTCTTTTATGCACCATGATGGTATGAGACAGTCCACGGCTGATTTATAGAATGCTCATTGCACTTCACTTATATATTTTGAGTATGGCTTTATAGAATGCTTCATGTGCTTCACTTACATCATTTGAAGCTTGGATTGCCTGTTTCTCTTCACATAGAAAACCTATGTTTGTAGAATGCTCTTTTGCTTCACTTATATTTGTTAGAGCATGATATTTTGTAGAAAGAATTAAACACTCATGCTTCACTTATATCCATTTAGAGAGCCAAGAGGAATTGGTCGTTTGCATGGTTAGTCATAAAATCCTACATAAAACTTATGGATCACTGAATTTGATATGTTTGATTCCTTGCAATAGTTTTACGATACAGAGATCATAATATGTGGGATGTACTAGTAAACGGTTGTGGTTAGTAAGAATATTGGTTTTAAGGTTTGTCATTCCCGAATCATGCACGTATAGTCTCTCGTTATGCTATGAAAGTTGGAGCATGATTTATTATTGATTGTCTTCCTTATGAGTGGCGGTCGGGGACGAGCGATGGTTTTTTCCTACCAATCTATCCCCCTAGGGGCATGCGTAGTATTACTTTGCTTCGAGGGCTAATAAAATTTTGCAATAAGTATATGAGTTCTTTACGACTAATGTGAGTCCATGAATTATACGCACTCCTACCTTTCCGCAATTTGCTAACCTCTAGGGTACCGTGCATTGCCCTTTCTCACCTTGAGATGTGGTGCAAACTTCGCCGGTGCATCCAAACCCCGTGATATGATATGCTCTATCACACATAAGCCTTATTATATCTTCCTCAAAACAGCCCCATACCTACTATCGTGGACTTAACACAGCATATGCCCTAGCAAGAGAACTTAGGTGTGGAGCCATCTCCGCTTAGGTTAGCTTGAAGGGGTTAAACGGGACAAAGGACACAGAGAGTTTTTACCCAGGTTCGGCCCCTCTCAATGAGGTAAAAGCCTACTCCTGCTTTAGGTTGTACTGCTTGGGTTTCGATTACTAGGGAGCGAATACGCTTGACCTAGTTCTCGATCTGTTGTTTCTTGCCTTAACCCGTTGTCGGCTCACCCCTTTATATACGCAAGTTGATGCCCGACGGCTTATAGATTCTCGGCCGGCTCATACACAATGTGTCCAGCTCGGCGACTAACTAAGCTTGCCTTACAATACAAGTTAAACATATGACGGTTCATCCTCTTGGGCATCAAGCCATCTTAGGGTCTTGGGCCTTCAATAGTCTTGCTTCATGACCCGCCATCTTCATTACCCGGCCCCTCCTGGGCGGGACATATCCAATAGTCATATCCCCAACATTAGGCCCCAGGTTGATTTGAACTTGTTCATATCAATCTTCAATGCTTGATTTAGCAAAATCTTCCATCGTCAACTTTTATGATCTTGCTACAACCCATGGTGACGTCAGCTCATAGAATTATGTTAAGCCGCCATGACGTCATGTTGCATTAACTTAACACGAAGCCTAGAACACCTTAGCATATTGTTTTATTTTTAATGGTTCTCCCGAAAATCGAGGTGTCCGTGCAGCCACATAATCATTTTTTGGCCTCCTCGATTCCCGCGCATGCCTTTATCCATCTCCTTATAAATAGGGACAGGGGGTCCTTTTCATTCTTCCACCCTGCCCCCTCGTCTTCGTCTTCCTCCTCGCGACACGCAAGAAAGCCCGAGCTCTGCTGCCGCCATCTTCGTCCATCATCCTCAACTCGAACCGCTGCATCGACCTAATCAGACTAGATTACTGCGGTGCATCTTTGCTGCTCAGCAGCCTCAGTAAGTATTCCTCCTCCTTGATAACATATCTGCATTAGAGTTTTCCCAAGTTCATCGGAGTTCCTCCTTGTTCTTCTCTGTTCTCATCTAGATCACGTCGTTGAATACGCACACGATGTTAAAAGCCCGCGGTAATAGTTTAGCACCTATTTTTCAATCACAGTAGGTACTTTTTCCTGTATAAGATCCATCCGAACACCTGAGTTCTTCCGCTGCCTTCACTTTAGGTCTAGAATTTATTTTATTTTCAGGGCTACTGTAGATCCAAGATTATAAGATCAATCTATGGAACTTGTTTATCGAAGACTTAGCAAAAACTCACTTGTAGATCTGAAGTGTCATAACTATTCGGGTGGCTTAACTGATAAACCATAATCCGCCATGTATCATTAGTCCCCTTTTAAGCCGCCAATATACGCATCTGCATATCTCAATGTTGTCTTCCGGTTTAACATGTTGGCTCTTTATAGCACTTACCTTTGAATCAATGGCCGGCTTAACAACAGAGTCTTAAGCCGGTAATATTTTCTTTTCAGACCTTCATCCTCAACAATGACCAAGACTATCACCTCATGCAACTGGGTAGCTTCCAGGGTCACCGAGAAAACTTTAAACGAGTTCGTCCAGACAGGCGTCTTAGCCAAAAAAGATGTCATCCATTGGAGGGTCCCAGGCACTGAAAACCCTCCTGAGCCCAAGGAAGGCAAACTGATTGTTTTTACTGATCATCTGCTCCGAGGTTTTACTCCTCCTGGCTCAAAAATTTTCTATGATGTGCTTCACTTTTTCAAACTCCATCCTCAGGATATTGGCCCCAATTCTGTTTCAAATATCTGCAACTTTCAAGTGTTTTGCGAGGTGTACCTTCAACAGGAGCCCACTATAGAATTATTCAGAGAGTTTTACTATTTGAAGCGTCAGACATAGTTCACAGACGGGCCTAGCCTAGAGTTAGGTGGCATTTCAATTCAGAGGCGGAAAGAAGCCACTTTCCCAGCTGCCAAACTGCCCAGTCATCCCAAGGACTGGAATCAAACTTGGTTTTACTGTCAAGATACTTCTCTAGAAGGGGAGAATCCTCTGACGGGTTATCGTGCAAACCGGCTTAGCAACAGGCGCCCCCTCCCAGAACAGATCAGCACCACTGAACGGGCCAAATATAGGCCCATATTTTCCAAGATCAGAGCCTTAAGGGCTAATGGTTTAACTGGAATCGACCAAGCCCGATGATGGGTCGCATGGAGAATTATGCCTTTAAGCCACCGATCTGGCTTAATGTGTGATTATACTAGTGACATTAAGGATCCTCTGCGCCACTGTCAGATAGAGCTGACTGATGAAGATATTAATAATATGACCAAGACTCTACTGAACAGAGCTTGGAAGATTGCAGCAAGGCCGGCTTAACGCCTTTTTGTACCCTTAACAAACCTCCAACTGTAAGTATTTTACAACAACTTCCTGATTTTGCTCAGCTATTGATTTGAAAACTGCCTTCTCATAATCATTTTAATTTCCGCAGGCTGACTCTTCTTTCTGGAATAAGAAACCGCAAGATAAACTGGCAAAGAAGACCCGGACGAAGCACAAGGCTCCGAAAAAGCCAGCCAAGAAGAAGACCAACCTCTACGATTTAATTGACTTGGATGATGATGAGTCGGAGGTAGAACTTGACTCCCTTGGCTCATTTTGTATACATCTTATTGACAATGATTACTATCAGGATGACGGAAGGCAGTCACACAGATGGTGAAGAGGTAATTATCATTTCCTCCGGCTCAGATCCTTTGCCAAGACAGAAAGTTTGTCAAGGAAGCCGGAAAGTAAGGTTTTCTCACCCATTAGCTTACTTGGATCCCAACTTTATTTTGAAGAAACAACAGCACGAAGTTTGCCGCACAACCCGGAACAATGGCGACAAGGTTCTCTCTTTTGGCTTACCGAACACGCCGGCTCTGCGCAAACACCGAGCAGAGGTTTCACCACTTTCCGACTTAGCTTTTCCAAAGGCGGGTCTCACTCGTTAGCCCTTTAATCCTTCTGATTAAAATTATTAGGGCACTTCCAATTCATCTTCCGACCACTCAACGGGAACTCATATCCCGGCTTTCAAGATTGCCCCTGAGTAATAATTCTTACCCTTATTGACTTGATATATATATATATATATATATATATATATATATATATATATATATATATATATATATATATACCACTTTTCATTTTTCCTTTATCAGCGGAATGGCCAAGCCAAGCAAGAAGGCCAAAATAAATAAGCCGATTGATGACCCCAAGGGACATGAGCCGGAACAACAACAACTTGAGTCTGAAAACTCCATGCAAAACGTTGAAAATCATGCTGATGAGCCACCGCTAGAAATCCTGGAGGCCTCTATAGACCCCATAACTGCTTATGAATCAGGTGCTAAGCTGCCAAGCCAACTGAAGAGGCTGAAGACGATGTTGTGGTTACCGGGACGACTTACACAACACCTGGTAATCCCACCGTCCTATCCAAGCACAGTTCTAAGGAAGAATTTTCAGCTGCTGACAAAGGCAAGTGGAAGTTGGACCTAGAGAGCTATGCTCAGTTTAATGCTCAAGAGCTTCACGTGGGTTATCTGAACCGCATTCATACCGGTTGTGACTTTGAAGCCGGCTTGGTCAATCTTATGAAAGAATGCTTTGAGGTAAGCCTTGAACAAGACCTTTCTCATATGAGTTCATATCAATGAGCCGCCAAGTCTACTGAATATAGAAGAATGAAATATACTATAGACTTAGATAATTTTCTTGATCTTGTATCTATACCGCTGCCATTTATAACTTTCCAATACTGCTGAATCATAACATGTAGTCCCCAAGAGCCAGCTTAAAATTGGAAGGTTACAAGCCGGGTCTTCAATACTTGAACTGCTAAAATGCACTTATGTAGCCCCCAAGAGCCGACTTAAGCTGCATAGCTAAGCTGGGACTTATCATTATATGTAGGAATAAATCCAAACATGTGGCCCCCAAAGTCTGGTTAATCTTCATAGCTAAACCGGGTCATTGACATTTCTGCTTGAAAAGAGAAATGTACATTAGCCCCCAAGTGCCAAGTAAAATACTTGTATTGTGCTTGGGACTTCAAAGAATAATGCCAAAATAATGTCCATCTTTTTCGTTGTAGGCTGAGCTGAACATAAAAGAATCCCAAGTCGCTGATTTGCAACAGAATATCAAGACCCAAGAATTTAAAACTTCCAAAGCCAAGTCAGAGCTAAAAGCTACTTTAGAATATGCTGAAAAGATGAAGAAATATTTCAATATTGTAGGATTGAAAGTATGTCTAGAGGGGGGTGATTAGACTACTTGACCAAATAAAAATCTAGCCTTTTTCCCAATTTTAAGTCTTGGCAGATTTTAGCAACTTTACACAAGTCAAGCAATCTTAACACAATTCAATCAAGCATGTAAAGAGTATATGAGCAGCGGAAAGTAAAGCATGCAACTTGCAAGAAAGTAAATGGGAGGAGTTTGGAGGGAGCAAACGCAATGTTGACACATAGATTTTTGGCGTGGTTCCGATAGGTGGTGCTATCGTACATCCACGTAGATGGAGAATTCAACCCACGAAGGGTAACGACTGCGCGAGTCCACGAAGGGCTCCACCCACGAAGGGTCCATGAAGAAGCAACCTTGTCTATCCCACCATGGCCATCACCCACGAAGGACTTGCCTCACTAGGGTAGATCTTCACGAAGTAGGCAAACTCCTTATCCTTACAAACTCCTTGGTTCAACTCCACAATCTTGACGGAGGCTCCCAAGTGACACCTAACCAATCTAGGAGACACAACTTGCCAAAAGGTAATAGATGGTGTGTTGATGATGAACTCCTTGCTCTTGTGCTCAAATGATAGTCTCCCCAACACTCAACTCTCTCTCATAGGATTGGATTTGGTGGAAAGATGATTTGAGTGGAAAGCAACTTGGGGAAGGCTAGAGATCAAGATTTATGTGGTTGGAATGGAATATCTTGACCTCAACACATGAGTAGGTGGTTCTCTCTTAGAAAATGAATGTTGGAAGTGTAGGCATGTTCTGATGGGTTTCTCCATGAATGAAGAAATGGTGGAGGGGTATATATAGCCTCCACACAAAATCTAACTGTTACACACAATTTACCAAACTCGGTGAGAATGAATCAGAAAACTCGGTTGGACCAATTTAGTTCATAATGTGACCATTAGGCATTTCATTGGGACCGACATGTCAACTCGGTGGGACCGACTCCTTTAGGGTTAGGGCATAACGTACACAAACTCGGTGGGATCGACTTTGGTAATCAGCTAACCAGTGAGTTGGTTAAGCAAACTCGGTGGGACCGATTCGCTCATCTCGGTGAGTCCGAAACGTTACGAAAGGGAAACATGGAGTTTCCATAGCGAACTTGGTGGGACCGATCGGTCATCTTGGTTAGACCGAAACGTTACGAAGGGAAATAGAGAGTTTGCATTGCGAACTCGGTGGGACTGATCGCTCATCTCGGTTAGACCGAAATGTTATGAAGGGAAATAGAGAGTTTGCAATCCCATCTCAGTGTGACCGAAGTGACTAGGGTTTCTGGCAGCGGCTATGTGTAACACCCCGGATTCGATGCGCCAGGTGTCTTCCAGTTATTCGTCCTTGTTGCCATGTCATTTGCTTGCGTGTTGCATTTTTCCATGTCATCATCTGCATTTCATCTACATGTTTTTCAAAACTTGCATCCGTTCGGGTTCCCCCGGTTCTCTCCGTTGTCCATTCGGAGTCCAGACCTCTCGCACGCACCCGTCGCACCTCTCAGACCTTGTTTTGTGAACAGGATAAAAATGTTCTCGAAATGGACCGAGGTTGCCCAGTGGCCTTGGTATAGCACCGGTAGACCGTCCGTCAAATTTCGTTCCATTTGGAGGTCGTTTGATGCCCCAACGGTTAGCCGCATAGCCCGGAACCCCTCTCTCTTTGCATCCCAGCCCCTCTTGACCATAACCCATGAACCCATCCAAATCCCCTCCATCCTCTCGGCCGCTCGATCACGATCGCGTGGCCGAAAACCGCACCTCATTTGGACTCTCCTAGCTCCCTCTACCCATATATTTGCACCTCCCTACGAATTTTCGGGTTCAAACCCTAGCTTCTTCCTCCTCCCGCCGACGGACAAGTCCACCCTCACGCCCGGACATGTCCGCCACCGCCTCTGCCCAATCCGGAGCCGCCACCTGTCCTCCTCCACCGGCCCGCGGAGCCCATCGCGGGTCCGGCCGGGCCCGAACCCGCTGCGCCGCCGCCCACTTGCGCGCCTCGCCGAGCCTGGCCTTCCCGC
>NC_041381.1:521520926-521556017 GCF_002162155.2 Triticum dicoccoides | reverse complement strand
CCGCCGCTGCCGCCCCGGTCTCCGCCTCTCCTGCTCCGGCGCGTCCCCTCCCTCTCCAGCAAGAACTACGGAAAGTCCGGCGAGATCCAACTCCGGCGAGCCCGGCCCGCCTCGACCCGCGGCCCAGATCCAGATCTGACAGAGGTTGACCCCCGAAAATTTCTCCAAGTCCCGAAGATATTTGCAATCTGGTCCCCAGTTCATCGCATCATATCTCCTAACATACTGCTCCGTTTTGTGTGCTTGATATATAAAAATGTTCATCAGGCTGTGCTCCTCATTTTGTTCCATTGTAGCATGTCCATTTGAGTTCATCTTGACGCCCTAATCATCATTGCAAGAGTGCTTTATGATGTTAATCTGCTGTCTGTTAACATAACTTGCTGTTTTGTCTTTTTCGTTGCATTTTGTGTGTGCATCTTATGAGCTTGATATCTACATAAGTTTTGAGCTACATCATGCCATCTTTACAGTGGTGCAATCCATGTTTTTTTGTGAGTCTTGTAGTGAGTGAATCGAGCTCGTGAAGTAGGTTACTTGCTGTTGCTGTTTTGCTAGTCCGAATCTGCTATATCATGATGCTATGTAATCCTGCTGCTACAAGTCATTCTATGCATAATCTGGAGATGTTCACTAAAGATGTTTTTTTATAAATGTCATGCTCTATCTATCCATTCCCCTGGTTGCATTTATAGCCTATTGTAGCTTTTTGTAATCTTGCTCTCAATTTTCTAAATAATGTTGCTGTCAGCCTATTAATATTAAGTTCAGTTTTGCCATGAGCTTTGCTAGTGATCCATGCACACTATGAACTTGCGCTTGCCATGTTTAGCTTCATAATTATGCCATATTACTGTTGGTCACCTTGTCATTCCATGTATTGCTCTGTGGGGAGTCTTACAAGCTCACCAACATGCCTACTTATTGTTGTTCCTGCCATGCCTGAAACTGTCATCATTTGCCATGTTTGCATGGATGCTACCATCTTTTGTGTTGATCTTTGGAATTAGTTCAGTAAGGGAGTTTTGTTCTTTGTCTTTATTACTAGCATGCCATGCCTTTGTTTGCCATGATAAGTTCCTGTAGCATGTAGTTTGATAGCTCTAAACATTGCAACCTGATGTTATTTCTGCTAAGTCTGAAACTGTTATTGTTTGCAATCTTGGCATGTCCTTTTGAGCATGTTATGTTGTTTTCTGGAGATAGCTCAATGTTCATGTTTTCCCATGATTTACCTGTACTTCATGCCCATGCGTTTTGTTCTTATGTTGAGGTGCTATAGAATATTCTTTTGATGCTTGCTAGATGCCTAGTTGCTGTTTTGGACAGCTTGTCCTTAAAACTTGTATAAAGTGTATGTGTTCTACCGTTGCTCCATTTTGAGTGTTCTCTATATGAAACTTGCTTGATTTTGCATGAAGTTTCATATTATCATGTTGCATCCATGTTTTGAGAGTGTTTGCTTGATGTTTGTATGCATTTTGTGTCAATGCCATGCTTAACTTGTTTTGCTCATACCTTCTAGGCCGTAGCTCCAAATTAAATGAACTTTATATGTAACTTGACTAGATTTTTGTGTAGATCATCGTGGTGCATCTTAACTTGCTATTTAACAACTTGAACTTAAGGTTTATTCAGTTCTGGACCAATTTCGAAATATGCATATGATGATTTTTCGGAATTGTTATATGTTATTTCCGGCCTCATTTAACCTTGCTTTGATGTGTTGTTCTTGTATGCATCATCTCTTGCCATGAGTAGCTTCATGTAGTCTTGTCTTGCATCATACTTTGTTGAGAATCATGTCATGTATATGTGTGGTGTGTTTACCATGTTGTGTGCTTCTTCTTGATTCTTGTTTCGTTGCGATCGTGAGGATTCGTTCGTCTACGCTTGATTCGGCTTCTTACTTTAGTCTTCTTCATGGACTCGTTCTTCTTCCTTGTGGGATTTCAGGCAAGATGACCGTCACCTTAGATCTCACTACTATCATTGCTATGCTAGTTCCATCGTTCTATCGCTATGTTGCGCTACCTATCACTTGCTCTTCAAGCCTCCCAAATTGACATGTTAGCCTCTAACCTTTTTCACCCTTCCTAGCAAACCATTGTTTGGCTATGTTACCACTTTGCTCAGCCCCTCTTATAGCGTTGTTAGTTGCAGGTGAAGTTGAAGATTGCTCCATGATGGACAGGATTATTTTGGGATATCACAATATCTCTTATTTAATTAATGCATCTATATACTTGGTAAAGGGTGGAAGACTCGGCCTTATGCCTGGTGTTTTGTTCCACTCTTGCCGCCCTAGTTTCTGTCATACTAGTGTTAGGTTCCTTGATTTTGTGTTCCTTATGCGGTTGGTTGATTTATGGGACCCCCTTGACAGTTCGCTTTGAATAAAACTCCTCTAGCAAGGCCCAACCTTGGTTTTACCATTTGCCTCACCACCACCTATACCCTTCCCTTGGGTCGGCCAACCCGAGGGTCATCTTTATTTTAGCCCCCTGGGCCAGTGCTTCTCTAAGTGCTGGTCTGAACCGAGCTCCCTGCGGGGCCACCTCGGGGAAACTTGAGGGCTGGTTTTACTCGTAGCTAGTCTCATCCGGTGTTGCCTTGAGAACGAGATATGTGCAACTCCTATCGGGATTGTCGGCACATCGGGCGGCTTTGCTGGTTTTGTTTTACCATTGTCGAAATGTCTTGTAAACCAGGATTCCGAGACTGATCGGGTCTTCCTGGGAGAAGGAATATCCTTCGTTGACCGTGAGACCTTGTGATGGGCTAAGTTGGGACACTCCTGCAGGGTATAAACTTTTGAGAGCCGTGCCCACGGTTATGTGGCAGATGGGAATTTGTTAATGTCCGGTTGTAGATAACTTGACACCAGATACGAATTAAAACGCATCAACCGTGTGTGTAGCCGTGATGGTCTCTTTTCGGTGGAGTCCGGGAAGTGAACACGGTTTTGGGTTATGTTTGACGTAAGTAGGAGTTCAGGATCACTTCTTGATCATTGCTAGCTTCACGACCGTTCCGTTTGCTCTGTTCTCGCTCTTATTTGCGTATGTTAGCCACCATATATGCTTAGTCGCTGCAGCAACCTCACCACTTTACCCCTTCCTTTCCCATTAAGCTTTGCTAATCTTGATACCCATGGTAATGGGATTGCTGAGTCCTCGTGGCTCAGAGATTACTACAACAACAGCTGCAAGTATAGGTTTTGCGATGATCATGACGCGAGAGTGATGTTTGCTTGTTTTGGAGTTCTTCTTCTGCCTCTTCTTCGATCAGGGGATAGGTTCCAGGTCGGTAGCCTGGGCTAGCAGGGTGGATGTCATTTGAGCTTCTATTTGTGTTTCATCTGTAGTCGGATGGTGCTCTTATGTAAGATGATGTTGTATTCGTGTGGCATTCTATGCCTCTTGTATGTATCCCCTACTTTTATGTAATGGTACGATCTAATGATATCCACCTTGCAAAATCATCTCCAATATGTGCTTCTATCCTTGGCGGGACCTTCGAGTTCCTTTAGGATAGGGTCGCATATTGGGCGTGACACTATGTCAAATGAAGTCGGTGGCGCCGAATATATCAAATCGGTGGGGCCGAGTTTGACTTTTGATTTGGGACATACGTGGATATGAGAAAGTGGTTGAGGGTTTTTGGAGCATATCACCAAGCACTTTGAGCAAGCAAGCCATTAAGCAACACCTCATCCCCTTTTATAGTATTGGTTTTTCCTATGGACTCAATGCGATCTTGGATCACTAAAAGTAAAATGTAGAGTCTTGAGCTTTAGAGCTGGAGCCAATCCTTTGTCCTTAGAATTTTGAGGGGTGCACATTCCTAATCCATGCCATGCCAATAATTGAAATTTCCTGAAATATTCATCTTGAAATAGCATTAGTTCAATAAGCAATATTTTGTTAATAATTACCAAAACCACCCAGGGATAGTTGCACTTTCAAATACTGAAAGAGCCGACAGGGAGACCGAGAAGGCGGCACTGACAAAGAGAGATGAAGATGCTGAAGCTTCTCTTAAACCGACCGATGAGTTATCTAGTTTAAAGCATCAAGTCATTATCATGACATCCACCTTCTTTGGTAAGCAACATTGTACTTTAAACTTTCATCATCAATATTTAATTATCACAAGCTAGCTCATAAATACCTTTGTCAATGCAGGCTCCCACAACTCAAAGTTGGGTCAAGACATGCATGTCCGGCTTAAAGCTGCATACAACTTGGTGGAACAACTTTACGCTGGCGCCCAAAGGGCCATCTTTGCCGCCTCTCACAAGAAGCAACCACCTTACCTTATCAAGGAAGTGTTGGAAAATTTGTTTGTGCTACCATAGAGAGTTGAAGATCTGAAGCTATCAGCCGCTCGAGCTGGTGCCATCACCGCATTAAGCCGGGCGAAAGCATGGCAAGCGGAGCTTGACCCAGAGGAATTGGCCAGTGGTTGCCCAAGCCTAAAAGAAGACGGGTCCCCCTTTGAAGCGGTAGATTTCACCAATATTGTAAGGGAGATGCGCTCTTTGGTGAGCAAACTAGCTGATGAACTGATCTCTCCAAATACAATCCGACTTATGATGCTGGCAATGCAAAACTGAAGGCACCGGTTCATGAGGCTGTGGACCTCGTTCCGCCAACACGTAAGCATACCTTCGCTCCTGACATTGACCTGTCAACCCTTATAGACGATGAAGATATTTTCAAAGCTTTGACTGGAATCAATTGGGCCACATCTGACTTCCAGCCAGCGGGTAATGAGGATGAAGGTGAACCGGTGCAAGATGATCTGGAATCGTCCACACGCCCAGACCATGACAGCTGATCTTCTATGGTGGTTTATGAATTTGATGCCTCAAAACACTTAATCATTTGGGCTCACCGATAGCCTTGTAATAGGCTAGTTAAAACATTGATCTGTCATTCCATCGTGCATGTTTGTTTGCATAACACTTTTGAGCCATGGATCTGACACTATGAAGATCTACCACTTATGCTTATAATGTCATCAATTATGCAAACCATATTTATCATATTTCCTGCATACAGGCAGATAATAAATGCCCTGGCGGTTTACCCCAGGGCGGGTCATAATACCCCACAAAAAACCTACTGGTGACTGCATAGTCTATAACCAGGGTGAGATTATCATAACCTCATATATTCATAGCAAGTAAATATCATACTTGAAATAACTCTTCATACTGCCGGCTTAAAATGCCATATGCAGGAAGGGTAGTCTCCCAAAGACTTAGAGCCCAGAACTCCAAGCACATAATCAACACATACGAGCGACTTATCGTCCAAAGCCAGGCCGGGTTATCAAAACTCCGGATATATTCCAATGTAAATCATAAGTATCAAGGAGACATGGCCCTAATCAATTTTAAATCATATATCAATATGGTGCAAAAATATGAACCTCAAAAGGTGTTCAAAGCAAAAAACAAACCAAGAAAAAAAGGCCTTCATACGCTGCCAAGCCTCAATAACAAGTGCTATTAAAGGGCCACACAACCAGTGAGTTAATCCTTAATTCAAACCTGTAAGCTGGGCCTCACATGACCAATCGTTGTTTTAACTTTAACAAGTTCAGGGTCTTTCTAAGATTGACTGTCAAGAGTACGGCGAGTCATCCCAGGATTACCTGTTCGGAGTGGCAAGCGTACAAAGGCAGGATAACCCAGATTATTGGTGAATACACCTGGTGTCCAAGCCTATTACAAGGGACAAAAAAAGCTTTGTTCATGAACAGGGAGTCCCCAAGTAATATATAAAAATTATCAAGGCAGGTTACCTATGTTTGAACTGTACATTGTAACAAGTTCTCTCTAGTAACCTTGAACTTAGGCACAAAATCCCAAGTTGTCTCTAATCAGGCATATAAGCCAGATCAAAGGGTATTCAAAGCTATGCTCAATGATCCGTAAGCCCCCAAGTTATTTTGTAACAAGGCGTTCAAGCCGGATCAAGAGGGTACTCATAGCTATGCTCATTTAGCACGAAGCCTCCAAGTGACCTTATGAAGTGACAATAAAGACTCAAATTCTCAAAAATGAAACGACAAAGGCCCTGAATTATTAGGGATGCTAGCTTTATTATAATAATCATAATATATACAAGGTTAGAAGTATGCACATCACAAGATTCGGTGGCTTAGGTGTAATAAGGCCGAAGATGAGCAATGTTCCACGACCGGCGGGTCTCCTCCTTAGACTTGCGTGAGTCCTTGTGCTCTCGAACATCAATGAGATAGTATGACCCGTTGTTTAGATTTTTGCTGACCAAAATAGGCCCTTCCCAAGGTGGGGATAACTTGTGCATATCAGTTTGATCCTGGATGAGCCGGAGCACTAGGTCTCCTTCTTGAAAGGTCCGTCTTTTAACCCGGCGGCTGTGATAATGACGCAGATATTGCTGGTAAATCATCGAACGAGCCACCGCAAGGTCATGCTCCTCATCCAAAATGTCAAGAGCATCCTGACATGCTTTTTCATTATCAGCTGTCAGCGTTCTGGATACGGGGGTACCCAGACTTGCCTGCCTGCGGCCCCCGGCAAGGCTCCAGCGATGGCCTAGTATGGCATGCGGCAAGGCTCCATCGACAGCCTGGTATGGCCCACTTTCAACATCGACAACTCAAGACCCTAGCAAGGGGCCAAGCCTCACAAGGAGGATGACACCAAGACCTCCAAAGGGATCAGCCTCCTCAGGTTGGCTCCTGAGGAGCGGAGATTTCTATGCAAGGCTCACCTCGCAAGGTTGGGGTGACGTGAGCCATGATGATCGAGGCCAGGCGGACGTGAGTGGGTGTAGTGTACTAGTTTCCTCTTTGGTTCAAAAGACGCAAGGAGCAGGCACGGTGTCCCGAGGAAGAAGCCAAAAGTTTTCTTTCCCGTGCAACAAGACCAAGACCGCTAGGACGGTAGGATGGAGGTCATCGAGAGCCCACCACAGCGTCATGACCAGAGGCTTTTGTAGGCAAAGACCACTTTAGTCAGGATAAGATGTACTAGTTGTCTCCCTTCAAATTTGGCTATTGTGGGATCCCTTCCCGCCTTCATTGCGAAGAGGACCAAGGCCCCTATAAATAGTACCTAGCCACCATGGGCAAAGGGGAGACGACAAAGAGAGCCGACCACATCCATTCCACCCTCACAAGCTCACTTGATCTCAAGAACACACCTCCTGAGGTTGTTCTCCACTGTACTAGTTCATCCTCAGCCCCTCGAGGCAAATCCACCACAAAGCAGGAGTAGGGTTTTACACCTCAAGGTGGCCTAAACCTGGGTAAACTGCTATGTCCCCTTTCCTTCGAGCTCGATGCACTAGGCTGTGAGATTGGCGAGTAGGCAGACTGGGAGAGTGAGATCTTCACATGCACCCCAAAGTTCGAACATCTCAAGGGTTTGCGGAGCCCGAAGTCTGACATTTTGCACGCCGGGTAGGGGTGCGTCGGAGCCTCTCTTCCGTCAGTCGATTTGCCACCGCTCCAACGCCTCCATGGCTCCCACTCTAAGGGTTTGCATTGAGCACTGGGTTGTTTGGCCCGCCCAGGCAGCAACAACCGACCAAGAAGATCTCCATTCCGCGCAGCTCGCAGCCCACGTGCCACTTGGTGTCATTGGTCGCGGGCGGCACGGGCCACCGCCGCCCTCCCTCGCGCCGCGTCGCAATCGCGCAGCCACGCGATCTTCGAGCTATGCCAAGGCGACAACACCGCACACTCGCCAGAGCAGGCGAACATGCAAGCCGCGCTCATTGCTACATCTTGAGCTAGCATTGGTTTTCCCCGAAGAGGAGAGGGTGATGCAGCAAGTGTAGCGTAAGTATTTCCCTCAGTTTTGAGAACCAAGGTATCAATCCAGTAGGAGGCTCCTCAAAAGTCCCACGCACCTACACAAACAACTGAGAACTCGCAGCCAACGCAATAAAGGGGTTGTCAATCCCTTCACGGCCACTTGCGAAAGTGAGATCTGATAGAGATAGTATGATAAGATAAATATATTTTTGGTATTTTATAATATATATGCAAAAAGTAAAGATGCAAATAAAAGTAGATTGAAAGCAAATATGATAAGAGATAGACCCGGGGGCCATAGGTTTCACTAGAGGCTTCTCTCGAGATAGCATAAGTATTACGGTGGGTGAACAAATTATTGTTGAGCAATTGATAGAAAAGCGCATAGTTATGAGATTATCTAGGCATGGTCATGTACATAGGCATCACGTCCATAACAAGTAGACCGACTCCTGTCTGCATCTACTACTATTCCTCCACACATCGGCCGACTCATGCCTGCATCTAGAGTATTAAGTTCATAAGAACAGAGTAACGCATTAAGCAAGATGACATGATGTAGATGGATAAACTCATGCAATATGATATAAACCCCATCTTGTTATCCTCGATGGCAACAATACAATACGTGTCTTGCAACCCTTTCTGTCACTGGGTAAGAACACCGCAAGATTGAACCCAAAGCTAAGCACTTCTCCCATGGCAAGAAAGATCAATCTAGTAGGCCAAACCAAACTGATAAATCGAAGAGACTTGCAAAGACAACTCAATCATACATAAAAGAATTCAGAGAAGATTCAATTATTATCCATAGATAAATCTGATCATAAAACCACAATTCATTGGATCTCGACAAACACACCGCAAAAAGAGATTACATCGAATAGATCTCCACAAGAGAGGGGGAGAACATTGTATTGAGATCCAAAAAGAGAGAAGAAGCCATCTAGCTAATATCTATGAACCCGTAGGCCTGTGGTAAACTACTCACAACTCATCGGAGGGGCAAGGATGTTGATGTAGAGGCCCTCCGTGGTTGATTCCCCCTCCAGCAGAGTGCCGGCGAAGGCTCCAAGATGGGATCTCGTGGATACAGAAGGTTACGGCGGTGGAAATTGTGTTTCATGGTGCTCCTGGATGTTTTCGGGGTCCGTAGGTATATATAGGAGGAAGAAGTACGCCGGTGGACGCCCGAGGGTCCCACGAGACAGGGGGGCGCGCCCTACAGGGGGGCCCCTATCTCGTGGGTGTCGTGGTTCTAAGTCTGACAGTAGTGTAGGGGGGTACTAAGGAGAGGCAAGATCCTAGCTATGGAGTAGTTGTGCACACAAGTGTTTTACGAGTTCAGGCCCTTCTCGGAAGAAGTAACAGCCCTACGTCTCGGAGCCCAGAGGCGGTCGACTTGATTATATGTGAGAGAGTTACAGGGGTGCGAACCCTTCTACGAGTGGAGGGGGGTGGCTTATATGGAGGACGCCAAGACCCCAGCCAGCCCACGTAGCGGAGGGCTAAAGTACATTAAGGTCTGGCGTTACTGGTAACGCCTTACATAAAGTGTCATTATGACCATAAAGACTACTTAATTACAGACCGTTTGGATTCAGAGTAGATCTTGAACTCCTGGTGGTCGAGTGAGTCTTCATGGTTGAGTTTCTTCATGTTCATCGAGTGTCTTCTAGTCCGTCGAGTGGAGTTCCTCTTGGTCGACTGGAAGACGCCTTCTTCTTAAAAGATGTCCTTGGGGAGGGTACCTTGGACAGGTCCATGACCCTACCCTAGGTACATGACTTCATCATTAGCCCCCGAATGGATCGAGGTTTGAGTGAGGAAGGAGTTGGCAAATTTTCCGACCTGTTTCCTGGTGTTGCAAAGGTGTTTTGCTCTGGATCAATGACTTTCAAGTGAGGATGTCAACTTTCTTTCAGTCGCCTTGATCCATTCTTCAAATCTGTCGAGTGAACTTTATGAACTTGGAGATTTCCGAGCGACGGATCGCAGGAGATCTTCCGTCTGACAAGTTGCCCTGCGGTTAGCGGATTTAGTGGGATCTGAATTTTGGGAAGCGCGTGAAGCGAAGAAGACCGCGGTACTCGAATGGGATAAGGCAGAGACGCCTCGATTCCTGCGCCGCCTTTTTCGCCACGTATCGCATGTGCGACTGTTTCAGGATTTGACAGGATTGCCTGGGCCTACCAGTCAGCCACTCGGAAGCGACTCCATATAAGGGACCGGGCGGAGGTTTTTGAACAGTGCTCCCTCATTTTCCCTTCCCTCGTCTCCAGATTCCCCCGCTGCATACGCCAACTGCTCAGCACCGCTGCTCTGTTCCATCCTCGCCGGCGACAATGGTGAAAGAGAGGATGGCGGCTTTGGAGCGAGCGAAGAAGGCGATGACGAAGGTGAAGGGGAGAGCCACCAGTCGAGGCGGATCCTCGTCGCGGTCCCGTTTGCCGCATGGTTGGATCCAGGGTGATTGGATCCGCTCGACCATCACCCAAAAGGATCTCGATGACCTGGCCAATGAAGGCCTGATTGCGCACGGGGCGGCGAGGCTCCCGGGGACGGAGTGGCAGCCGCAGCCTCAGGAGGGCGAGTGTGTCCTCTTGGTGACTCATGTAGATCGTGGGTTCTCTCTACCATCGCATCCTTTCTTTCGAGGGTTTCTGAATTTCTTCGGGGCTCAACTTCACCACTTTACACCCAATTCCATCGCCTATCTCGCCGCTTTTGTATCTTTGTGTGAAAATTTCTTGGGTTGTCGGCCGCACTGGGGCCTCTTCAAATACATATTCACTTGTCGTTCTCAGATGGTGAAAAAGGCCAACCCCAATAATGAGAGAACTCAGGTAATCCAGATGTGTGGGGGTCTTGGGGTCCACATGAGGAGTAAGAGCGCTTTCCCAGCTATGACCCTTCCCGAGTCAGTTAGAGGGTGGCAGTCAACCTGGTTCTACTGCCAAGACCAGCCAACGCCAGGGCAGTCGACTGGGCTCCCTCCCTTCTCTATGAGTCGAGTGAACAAGCCATCCTCTCTGAAAGTAGTTCCGGAGGAAAAGGCTCAGGTAAAAATGTTGATGGAGCGTGTAGTCCAGCTTATTCGCGACGGCGTGACTGGCATGGATCTTCTGGAGGTTTTCCTTCAGCAACGCATCCAACCACTCCAGTACCGGGGCCACCCGATGTGGTTGTACTCTGGTACTGAAGACACCACTCGGGTCCATCCAGAGGAGGTCGACGATGCCACACTGGAGAGGTGGATGACTGCCATCACAGGGAACAAGGACAACCCTCGTGGAGCCAGGAGGATCCCGCCACTCGACCAATCTTATGAGGCGGACAAGGTATGACCACTTTTCTTCGATTGTACTCTCGTTCCGTCCGTTCTGTTTCGTCGCGGTCCAGTCGATCAACTTTTGTCTTGTTTGTTGTCTTTCAGGAGACCACTGAGTTGTATTCGATGCCCAACGGGGCGCAAGCGCAGGCCAAGGAGGAGGAAGGAAGTGGAGGTGAAAGTCAAGAGGAGTGGGAATGTGATAGTGATGAGGGTGACGAAGATGCAGGCTCCGATGAGGAGGAAGAGGAGGAGGAAGTTGTGCCTCCCCGATCTGAAAGAATGTCCAAGCTCGCCCACGACCCTGCGGTCGAACGCGGCAAGGGAGTCGTGTCTGCTGGTCAATCGACAAAACACCCTCGGACGACTTCACCAGCGCCGACTGAGAAGGCGTCGAAGCAACCCCGAGCGGCCCCGACAAAACCGGCGAAGGCCCTACTGAACATGAGGATGGAGATTCCGACTGTTTCTGGGTAACAACATAACTCATGTTTTTCCTTTTAACATGGATATATTCTTGGTCGACTCAATCGCTGACCGATTGATTTTTGAAATCGCAGTGCAGCTACTTCTGAAACTTCAGCCAGGCATGAGGATCAAGAAATGGAAGATGTTGCTACTTCTCATCCTGGTATAATCTGCGCAGTTTTTCTTTCGGTCGATTGGATCTTTATTTTTGACTTTGAACTTCTTCTGCAGCTCCATCTAGCGTTATCATCGAACTCCCTGACGGTGACGATGAAGCGCCACTGAGGCAGAGGAGGAGAAGGAAGGCGACTGTTGGCAAGGCTGCTCAGGTTGTGTCAGCACCTGAACCGCTGATTCCGCAGGGGAGCAATGTTGCTCGGGCTACCGTGTCCTTTGCGGAACCGTTGACGGTTGCCCACCCTTCGTCGTCGAGTGTTGATCCACCTTCTCTCTTCTCCACGTACCATGTCCCGGAGGACCAAGCGAGCGCTGCCAAAGAAGCCATTCGTCAAGCAGGGATCATGATGGAGCATGTGAAAGCGATCCGAACCGCCAGCCAAGCAGCTTATGACGCGAGTTCAGCTCTTCAGAGCAATGTCCAGGTTAGTTGGATGCCGACTGAAAATCTTAATGTTTGTCATGCACCCAGTGGGTGTGTCAATTGGAATGTCGGGATTAGTGGGGGCACGCTGAGTGCGCCCACTGGGTGTAGTCCCCGGGACTACGGTGGACTGCTGGCAGTCGACTGTAGTCTTTGTGTCTTGAGATTTCTCACTTTTACTTGTTTCACTCGAGCTGGTCGAGTGGAATCATGGAACCGGTGGGGGCACGCTGAGTGCACCCATTGGGTGTAGTCCCCGAGACCGTGGTCGACTGCTGGCAGTCGGCTATGGTCTGAATAATTCTTTGTTTTTTTGTGTAACTACTGGTAGTTAGCTGTTTTTCGGTCGACTCATCGACTCTGAGTCTAGCTGATAGAACTAGTGGGGGCACGCTAAGTGCACCCACTGGGTGTAGTCCCCGAGACTACAGTTGAATGTTTAGATTCAGCTGTAGTCTTAGAAATACTACGATTTTTCTCTTAGTCACTCAGAAGTGATCTGTCTTTGATGTCTGTCGACTGAACTTTCGCAGAAATCTTGTGACCTTGTTTCTCGTTATACCGAGTTGGAGAACAAGCATATCCAGCTTGAACTTGACCTGAAGCTTGTCCAAGAGAACTTCACGAAGTCGAAGGAGGAGGCAAAAGGTATGTTTGGTGAGAATCTTGACGACTGTCTTTGCTTCTTGCCTGTCTCTGAGTTTGATCTTATTATGATTTTTGCAGAAAAACTGAAGGATGCTCTGAAGAAGAAGGACCTTGACCTCGCCGAGGCTCAGAAAGCGGCTTCGGACAAGACAAAACTTGTAGAAGAGAAGTTGGCTTCTGTCAGCAAACTTGAAGAGGAAAACACTAATCTGAAAGCTGCTCTCGACGTGGCCAACCAGGAAGTCACCCGACTGAAGAATGCCAATATGGTCCTGAGTGACAAAGCTGGCGAACTGGCGGGAAAGAAGAATGACTTGGAGGTTTATCTGGGAGGACTCGCCAAGAAGCTATTCCTCATGCTCGAAGGTAACCTCTTATATCCGACTGGTTATTACTGACTTGCTGTAGGACCATTAGCTTATCCTTGAATCGTGTCCACAGAATTCTGCCAAAACTATGAAGAGGAGACTAGTCGAGTGGAGACTGGCTTGGATCCCATCAACTCTCCGGTGAAAGATGAAACTGCTATGAACGTGCTCCGTCTCGAGTCTCGCGTTGCTGCAGTGGTCGACTACCTTGCAAGACTGAAGGCTGCAACTCGCGCATCGACACATCACTATGGCCAGAAGAAACGCTTCAGAACGACCTTGAGTCACTAATACTCGACTGAACGAAGTGCCAAGTCGAGTGCAAGAATGGAAGAAGTCTTCTGCCAGGTGCGGTGCTGACGTCGCTCTGTCCTTAGTCCCTGTCCACTCCAAGGAAGCGAGAGAAGACAAGCTGGTGTCTCTCAAGGTGGCCAACACCAGGAAGCATGACTTCCGTTCTTTCATGGAGACCTTCATCGCTGCTGCCACTCGGATCGCAGATGGGATCGACCTGGACGTGTTTGTTGCGTCTTCCAGCCCTCCGCAGGAGGGGTAAAAAACTTCTATGCTTGATGATTTGAATTTGCCTCGGAATGCCGAGTGATTTTTGTAACCGATAAACTTTAATAGGCTTGATGCCTGAGCACTTCCGGATCCGTAGGACGTTATCCGAACTTGATTTGCCGTTGAAATACGTTAACTTCTGCTTTCGAACAACCATCTTCCTTGGGTTGGAATATATACTAGTATCTGTAATCCTCTTTTGCAGGTAGGAATGAAGCACAAATTGCAATCGACTTGTGCTCATCATGTTTGGGCGAGTGCTGGGCTGCAATCAAGCCTCCGAGTGGGAAACTTGTTCTCCACTCGACCGGATTTAGAAACTTAGGTGATGCGGAGCATCCCACGTTCATCACCACGTACACTCTGACTACTCTCCAAACCCTAAGAGGACTTATGACGAGACCTCAACTATACGCCGTTGGACACAAGGTGAACTCGCTCCTCTCCGAACCTTCACTTCCCACATGTGAGACATGGTTACTACCTCATATATATGTTCTATGCATGACCAGGAACAAGGAGGAAGACCATGGACAAGACGGCGAGGACACCAAGTACAAGGACCAATAGAAGAAGCTGCCCGAAGCTACAGCGGCCGGACGTCCGTCCAGGACCGGACGTCCGATGACTCCCATGCTCCGGACGACCGTGCCAACGACCACTGAACCGAATCTGCGGACATCCGAAGAACTCCGGACGTCCGTGACCCCGCGAGCCTCCGGACGAGCGGCCCCCTCCGGACGTCCGACCGAAGCGCACCCGAGCCGAATCTACGGAAGTCCGAAGAGCATCGGACGTCTGGACCTTCTCGAGCTTCTGGACGACCGGAACCCTCCGGACGTCCGACGCCTGTCTGCGCACAGTGTGTTGGGCCGCAGCCCATGTACCCCTTCACTTACCCCTTCGTGGCCCTAGACTATATATACTCCTCCACCTCCTCCTAGTTAGATTTAGCGTTGATTTAGCTCAAGTTAGAGATAGAGCTTCACTCATCCACCGGATCTCCTCCTCGTGAGAGACCGCAGCCTCCTCGGAGAAGATCCTATCGGATTCAAGACCCCCTCGTGGGAAGATCCCCTCGTGGATTTCAAGGCCTCCTCACAGATAAGAATGGTTCCGTTGTATCCTTACCTTTGTTGACTTTGGATCTCGTGTATCTCTTTGTGTTCTTTGATCTAGCACTTGTGTGACCGATTCCTTGTTGGTTGAGTGTTTTCCCTCGTTCCTCCCCGTGATTTCCTCGTGTTCTTCCACGCGTTCTTCGTGTTTCCCCGTAGGTTCCACTCCAAACGTGAAAGATCGTCCACATAGGGTTCCACCCTACATCATTATGGTATCATGAGCCACGTTGATCACATTTTTGGAGCCCCTACCCCTCTTTTTCTAGCTTGATTTTGTTGTGTTCTTCCCTAAATTCGAAAATCCCCACCAAAAATAGCCCCAATTTTTTTTTTGTGATTTGTTGATTTGATGATGTTTTGTTGATTTCGATCCATGGATTTGCTTGGTTTCAAGTGGATCTAGCATCTCCCCAAGTTTCCCCATCTTCCATCCACGAAATCTCGTCAATTTTGACCCCGAAATCTCCATTTTCCGCTCAAAATCGCACCCCGGAACTCGCATCTCGCGTTGACCCCGACCTACCGGACGACTGACGTTTTACGGACGTCCGGAGCCCGAGGAACGATCGGACGTCCGACCGTTTCCGGACGACCGGAACCCCTAACCCGAGCCAAACTTACGGATTTCCGACTTTTCCGGACGTCCGACGCCCCGGACATCCGACCTTTCCGGACGTCCATAACCTGTAGTTTCAGACTTCGGCTGATTTTTGTTTTGTCCATAACTAATTCATCCGAACTCCGATTTTGACGTTCTTTAGATCGTTTTGAAGCTCTTGACATCCCCCTTCCCACAAAAATACGACCAACATCATTTGAATCCATCAAATTTTTCAAAATTTGGCAAGTTTGCCTAGGTCCTCCACCATATCATCCGCATAGCCACCACCGACTTCCGCAACCTAACAAATTTTGTTCCCCATTATATATGTGGTTGCTTGAGTAGTGATTCGAGTCTCCTAAGGTGTTTCGGCTACTTAGGGACAATTTCTTCTTCATCAATCACCACCACCACTTCCGCATAGGCTTACCCACCATACATTTTGCTACCCCCAACTTAACCCAATAGTTGTTTGAGCTTGTTTGAGTTGTGGCTTGTGTCTCCTAAGTGTTTCGGCTACTTAGTGTAATGCCCTGAGACCGACGCTCCAGGAGACTTCCAGCAATTCTGAGTTTCTCCGTGTGTTTCTTTTGTGCTTGCTCTTTTATTTTTGCATTGCATCATGTCATCATGCCATCATGCCATTTAATTTTTATAACTCTTCTAAATAAATTGTATGGATCTTTGATCCATTTAAATCGAGGGAAGGGTGACGTCTCTTTATAACATACCCTCCCGATATTTAGGAAGATATTATAAATTATTCCATTTATTTGGAATCACCCATGAACCCACTTGCATATTAAATCTCTTGGCCTTCTTCTTCTTCAAGTTTTGGCTCTCTAACCTTGCCAATAATTCTTTTGCCATTTTCCGGAGCTCCAACAGAAATCCGAACATTTTTGGACACTGCGGAATCCTAGTCCTAGTTCAAACCCATTTGAATTAAATTCAAATGAGTTTGAATTTAAATCTTTTAATCATGGCCTTTCTATTTTTTCTTGGAACAAGCATATTTTTGCGAGTTTGGGAAAATTATCCCCATGCACAAAGCTTTCCCCTAACCTCTCTTTCTTTTCTTTCCTTTCTCTATTCTGTTTTATTATTCATTAGTGAGAGAGAGCCAGCCTAGCCAGGCCTCTGGCCACTTCTTTCTCTACCTGGGCCGACCCAACCAGCCTCCTAGGCCCAGTGGCGCCCCAGCTCTAACCCTAGCTCAGCCCCCACGCATCTCATCTCCTCTCATTCCTCCTTTGCCCGCCGCCACACTCGTGCACCGCTTTGCCAGGGAGAGCCAGCGCTCGATCCCCTCCTCCCTCGTTGCGCCGTCGCGGAGAGAGAGAGGAGCAGAGCCTCGCGCCCGATCCCATCGCCACCCGCTGCCGTCGGTGACCACCAGGAGAGCCACCCCGCGCACAGCCCCATCATCGTCGTCGCGCCCTTCCGCCGCTGCCTGCGGCCTCGTCCTTGCCTGCACCTCGCCAAGCTCCGCTTGGACCTGCTCGTGTCCGCCCCGAAGCCGCTGCTGGCTGCCGCTCCTTGCTCCTTGCTCCCCTTGCTAGCCAGGAGCTCGTCCCCGAGCTCAGCTAACTCCGGCGGCCCCTTCGCCCGCAACCGTCTGCCTCCCCGCCGTCCAACCGTGCCGCGCCCTCAAGCGCGTCGCCTTCCTGCCTTGCCTTGGTTTCCCGCAACCCCGCTCCGCGCCATCCTCCCCCCTACGCCAAGTCCGGCCGCCGTGCCGCCATGCTCCATGTCGCCCCTCGCCTCATCGGCTTTGACTCCGAACAGATGCGCTCGAGGAGCTCCCCGAGCAAGCTCGCTCGCGCCCCCTGCGTTCCTCGCGCTCGAGCGTCTTCCCTGGCCTCCGCCACCCGCATCTGCTCGCGGACGCCACTACCAGTGCCTTGGCAGCCACTAGCTCCTTTGCGCCACTGCTCCGCCTCCACCGGAGCTCCACACTGCCTCCTGTACACCGTTGTTGCCTCCGTGCATCTTCACTCCCTGTGCCCGTGGACGTCAAGGCCAAGTACCCCCTTCGTTTCTTCAAATCAGCAAGTTCAGAAGATCCCAAGTACCACTACGACCCGTGTACCACGACGAACATGTACGGCTACATGACGACCCGACGACCCCGGATATCTACGAGATGTACCACTACCGTCGCCAAGATCGCGAGTACATCTACCGTCGCCGCGAACGACTACTTCCACGACGTCCGAGAACAACTACTTCCACTACATCACGAGAACGTCTACTTCCCTCGATGTTTTGAACCACCCGGAAACGCACGCTTCGAAGGTATAACCCCGTGACGACCGCCCGTGTATGAATGTTTGTTGTATGAGATGCACCCTATGTTTGGACCGTGTCCGAATTGTTCCTTGCATGTTCGCCGTATGCCATGCCACCGTCATGTGGGACACCCGGATTCCGGGATCACCCCACCATCTCTAGCATGTTGCGCACATCCACACGCCTCCTTTTGCACCGGTATCTCCATGAGCTACCGGAACCGATATGTTGCCGTGGCATCATTTTCGGATATGTTGCCGTGGCATCATTTTCGGATATGTTGCCGTGGCACCATTTTTCGTTTTGCCGCCGTGGCACCCTTTTCCTTCCGCCATGGCGACAAATGCTCCTTATCATCTTCATGTCAACTTTTTCATAAAAAATGCATAAAACTTGTATATGTCATTCGCCTCATGTTAACAACATCTAAATGGTTAAAATTGTTGTTTGCGTAAAAATTGCTAAATGATATGGGGATTTTCCGGAATTGTTGTTTGTTGTTTCCGGCCTCATTTAAACTTGCCTAAATAGGTGGTTTGCTCATGCTTCACCCCTTGCCATGTTTAATAACATTTAATATTGTTGGGTACATAACCGAGAGAGAACTAAATAATTGTTGTGGTGTTCCGTCAATATGCAACTCGTTGCATATTGAGCTCCACTTAACTTGTAGTGTTGTTTTTGCATATTTCCATGCCATGCCTCATTAAACCGGACATGCATCATACTTGTTTGTGCATCATGCCATGTTTATGCCTATGTGTTTACCGTGTTGTTTGCTTCTTTCCGGTTTGCTTCTCTCATTAGCTTCGGTTTCGTTCCGGAGTTGTGAGGATTCGTTCGACTACGTCCGTTTGTCTTCTTCATGGACTCGTTCTGCTTCCTAGCGGAATCTCAGGCAAGATGACCATTACCCTTGATATCACTTCTATCTTTGCTTGCTAGTTGCTTCATTCTATCGCCATGCTGCGCTACCTATCACTTGTTTACCATGCCTCCCATATTGCCATGTCAGCCTCTAACCTTTTGACCCTTCCTAGCAAACCATTGTTTGGCTATGTTACCGCTTTGCTCAGCCCCTCTTATAGCATTGTTAGTTGCAGGTGAAGTTGAAGATTGCTCCATGATGGACAGGATTATGTTGGGATATCACAATATCTCTTATTTAATTAATGCATCTATATACTTGGTAAAGCGTGGAAGACTCGGCCTTATGCCTGGTGTTTTGTTCCACTCTTGCCGCCCTAGTTTCCGTCATACCGGTGTTATGTTCCCGGATTTTGCGTTCCTTACGCGGTTGGGTGATTTATGGGACCCCCTTGACAGTTCGCTTTGAATAAAACTCCTCCAGCAAGGCCCAACCTTGGTTTTACCATTTTCCTATCTAAGCCTTTTTCCCTTGGGTTCTGCAGACTCAAGGGTCATCTTTATTTTACCCCCCAGGCCAGTGCTCGTCGTGAGTGCTGGTCCAACCTGTCAGCCGCCGGTGGCCACCAGGGGCAACTCTGGGCTGGCCTACCGGAAGTTTGGACAATCCGGTGTGCCCTAAGAACGAGATATGTGCAGCTCCTATCGGGATTTGTCGGCACAACGGGAGGCTTTGCTGGTCTTGTTTTACCATTGTCGAAATGTCTTGTAAAATGGGATTCCGAGTCTGATCGGGTCTTCCTGGGAGAAGGTATATCCTTCGTTGATCACGAGAGCTTATCATTGGATAAGTTGGGACACCCTTGCAGGGTATAATCTTTCGAAAGCCGTGCCTGCGGTTATAGGCAGATGGGAATTTGTTAATGTCCGGTTGTAGATAACTTGACACCAGATCCGAATTAAAAACGCATCAACCGCGTGTGTAGCCGTGATGGTCTCTTTTCGGCGGAGTCCGGGAAGTGAACACGGTTTTGGGTTATGTTTGACGTAAGTAGGAGTTCAGGATCACTTCTTGATCATTGCTAGTTCACGACCGTTCCGTTTGCTCTCTTCTCGCTCTTATTTGCATATGTCTGCCACCATTATGGTCAGTCGCTGCTGCAACCTCACCACTTTAACCTTTCCTACCCATAACCTTAAATAGTCTTGATCTCGCGGGTTTTTGAGATTGCTGAGTCCTCGTGACTCACCAGATACTATCACAACAGTTGCAGGTGCCGATGATACCAGTGCAGGTGATGCAACCGAGCTCAGATGGGAGCTCAATGAAGACCTTGGTCGTTGCTATGTATCGTTTAATGTTGATCAGTAGTGGAGCCCAGTTGGGACGATCGGGGATCTAGCAGTTGGGTTATCTTCTTTTCTTTTGGCTTCGTCCGTAGTCGGACTATGTGTGTACTTTCAATGATGTATGATTTATTTATGTTCATTGTGTGAAGTGGCGATTGTAAGCCAACTCTTTATCCCATTCTTGTTCATTACTTGGGATTGTGTGAAGATGACCCTTCTTGCGACAAAACCACAATGCGGTTATGCCTCTAAGTCGTGCTTCGACACGTGGGAGATATAGCCGCATCGTGGGTGTTACAAGTTGGTAATCAGAACCATCTCCGACTTAGGAGCGCCCTGCTTGATTGTTTGCTGGCATTGTTGAGTCTAGAACAAAAAAATGTTTTGAGTCTTAGGATTATATATATCGGAGAGTAGGATTCTTTTTACTCCTCAGTCCCTTCGTCGCTCTTGTGAGGTCTCCTAACGTAGATGTTTTGACTTTCCTCTCCTCAAATTTCACTATTTTTTTGGATCACGCGGGTATCTTGGAATCGTTCCGATGGTTTTGTGACGAGAACATTGTTCTTGGTGCCTCCTGTCTTTTAAGTGGCATTGACCCGGGGAGTTGAGCTCCGAGGTGTTGTCGTCACAATTTTATCGTTGCAGTTCTGGAATACCTGAGTTTTGCCGACATCGAAAATCTCTTTTATGTAGTTGTTGGTGAGATAACCTCGACGCCACCCAGTACTGGGGCGGGAGTTCGGGAGTATTGCCATAGCTCGTATAACGGATGCTTTTCGAAGGTTGAGGTACATGATTTCCGAAGGTTTCTTGGTTATGTGTTGACGGATGGATACAACTTGGATGTAGGTATTGTTAGTTTTGGGTGAGATATATATTGCTTCCCCTGTATCCCCAACACCAGATTGCATAACCAGAAAGTTTCGGGAGTTTTATAAGTGGCAATTCAAGTAGCTCCTAGAATAACTTTTCGACAGATGCATGATATGAGATTGGGGTTCGACGTCTAGTGGTCCGCCTTTCCACGGTCGTTTTTACAGTGGTCTCGTTGTGTCTTAAAGAACCCTTGGCTATGCTAGTTCGGGGACACTTCGTATGTCATGTGCACTGCCTTGTACATGATGGTGCTGTACACTCGAGCCCGTGTGGGCCCCACCATGAAAACTTCGGACGGAATCTCTATCATATGTTTGTTCCGGCTTATTTTGCAAGCCAAATCCTTTGTTTTGTTTTGAGTCATGGTATTCGAGTTGCTTCAAAGTCAAATGTTGAATCCATACCTTCCCTAAATGGTGTTCTCATATTCCTATGTGAATACTAATCCTTCTTGATCATTGAGGTTGTCATGTCAATTCTTTCCAACTGGCGTGTTTCTCTTCAAGTGGATCCGATCATTTCAACATCCGCAAGATCAATTCTAAGTTTTTCTCAACGGTATCCATTCCATCTGCCCCCAAGTTGCCTTTGTTTTCCCGCCCTCCCACCATTTTTTTTCAAGGACTCAGATATCTTAATCAAGTATCCATCTTATGGATGTGAAGTTTCTCCATTCTTTTCAATCAATGTTCTTACCCAGTGATTATCATGAAGATGGTCAGGAGCTTCAAGTTCATCATCCTTCATTCTTTTTTCTTCTCCGGTGGATTTACCTCAAGCTTTCGGTGTTAATCATATCCTTATCCTCGTTCAAATGCTATCCCATGCCGGTGCCTCTCATAATTGTTCACCTTTCTCTATTCTTATTCGGAGTGCTCAAGATATCTCGGAAGATTCGTGTTTCCATTCTCAATCAGTTCAAGCTATTTGGAGATTATTATCTCATTCAAGTCATTTAATTCAACCAGTGCAATCCCCCCCTTTTCAATCAATCCTTCAACGGTGTTTCCTTTTGAGTGGGCCCTAACCCACAGGTCTTTTCCCAGGATCTTACCTGACTCTTCTAATTCTTTATGAAGTTATTCTCAAATTCATTGCAAAGTTTGACGTAAGAATGAATTATCATAAGTCAAATGTCTTTCTCCAAGATCTTTCAAATTCTTTCATCATTGGTTCAACCTTTCTAATTTTCATTCCGGAGTGTCTCAACAATTCATGGTGGTGTTTCTCATCGTCATTCTCGAATTTTGAAGACCGAAGAAGAGTTCCTCTTAAATCATTACCCTTTCTTCCAAAGATTCGTGGTTCTAGCTTTATACCATCCTCTCATAATTGCTTTCGATTGTGAGAATTCTTTTCACCCATCCAGAGCAATTCAGGAGTCTTTTTAGTTTGATTCTCCGGAGCCAATCATCTCAGAATTATTCATTCCAGCTTTCAGCTCTCGTTCTCCAAATCTTACCGGTGAATCATTCAAATATCCTCCAATCAGTTCACGATCTCTTTGTTCTCTTGTATCTAAATTCTGTCAAATATCTTCATTCATTTTCCAATTCTTCCCGGTGAATTGTGCCTTTGCTACTCTCATTTTCAATTCTTACGGTGGTTCGTCCAAGATTTCTCTTCCTTCGTGATCGTATCAATTCATTAGTTCTTTCGTTGTTTCAATCCTACCGGTAGTTGTTGAAGACCTTCTCAAGTTTTGCGCTATATCTCTCTTAATCCCTTCTACGAGAATAAGTAGTATGCCAAATCCATTGCTTGTCATCAATTTAATTTGATGAAGGATAAGCATACAATAAATCTTATTCTTATTTCCTCGAGGTGATTCAATTCTTTTCGTCTGGAGATTGTTCATGATGAAGTAATTCTCGACTGTAGTGCTTCATCTTTTCCTTTTCTGGAGTTCCAAGTTTTCTCGGTTATATCATCGCGAAGCTTCATCTAAATCATCGCAAGGCTTCACCTTGTGTTTTCAACTTCTCTTTCTTTCTATCATCCTTTTATTACCGGAGTTCTTCATGGAGGCTCTACATGATGGTTCATCAAGGATTCCTTTCATCCTTCAATTGTTCTTCAAGATTTCTCTCGGAGTTATGACCCACCAAGCTATACTCAAAAATTAAACATGGTGCTCAACACATGTTTTGTTTTGAGGAGTTCAAGCATTCTTCATCTTGCATTCCGAATTGCAATCCTTTCTACCTTATCTTTTGAGATGGTGTTATGTCACTCTTGACAATTTCCTCCATGTTTCATGATTCATATGTTGTCAAGAACGAGGTATTTTAAATCCATCAATCTCTTTGTTGGTGTTATCTTGTGTCATATTTCACCTAAAGCCTTCCCTAAGGATTGTTGCTATTTGTGGTGCTTATCAATGATCCAACCTTTCTCCATATCCTTCTCGGTGAAAGAGGTTTTTCATCTCTTCGTTGATCTCAAGAAAGCAATTGTTTTTTGTTAGTGGCAGAATTTCACCTCAATTTTGAGAAGTTTTCCATAAGCCCACTACAAGCTTGTGCTTTTCGTTGTTGATTTTCCAACAACTCCGTTCAATTCTTCTTTGCAAGGATGCTTTCCAAGCTCATTTGTGGTAGAAGTTGGCATTTTCTTCTCCGTTCCTTTATCCCAACAATCTAGCTTCTATTCTTTCGTTCCGGAGGCATTGTGATGTTGCTCTTTTCACTCATCATCTCGTTTTGTCAAGATCATGTTATTTTCTTGCTTATCCATCTAACCGGAGTGTTGTGTCATCTCTTCAAGTTATTTTCATCTTATCAAGTCTTGCATCTCCTTTCAACCGGAGTGCTATCCAAATTTGTTGCTCCTTATTCCTTGTTTTTCTCGTTTCAACCAGAGTGGTTCCAAATCCTTCTTGTCCATTGTACTCGTCATTCATAGCTTTGCAACCTCCAAGGTTCAAATGGTGTTCCTTGTTTCTATTTTTCTACCGCAGCTCTCAATTGTGTTCAACTCCGTTGTGTTCTTTCTTTCAACTTTTCAACCTCTCAAGGTTCTTTGGTTTCACTCTTTTGTCGAAGAAGCAACTTAGTTTTACCTCTTCTCTTCCTCTTCCGTTTCTCTCCGGTGCCATTCTAGATCTCGGGACGAGATCCTCTCGTAGTGGTGGAGTGTTGTAACGCCCCGAGACCGATGCTCCAGAAGACTTCCAGCTATTCCGAGTTTCGCCGTGTGTTTCTTTTGTGCTTGCTCTTTTATTTTTGCATTGCATCATGTCATCATGCCATCATGCCATTTAATTTTTATAACTCTTCTAAATAAATTGTATGGATCTTTGATCCATTTAAATCAAGGGAAGGGTGACTTCTCTTTATAACATACCCTCCCGATATTTAGGGAGATATTATAAATTATTCCATTTATTTGGAACCACCCATGAACCCACTTGCATATTAAATCCCTTGGCCTTCTTCTTCTTCAAGTTTTGGCTCTCTAACCTTGCCAATAATTCTTTTGCCATTTTCCGGAGCTCCACCAGAAATCCGAACATTTTTGGACATTGCGGAATCCTAGTCCTAGTTCAAACCCATTTGAATTAAATTCAAATGAGTTTGAATTTAAATCTTTTAATCATGGCCTTTCTATGTTTTCTTGGAACAAGCATATTTTTGCGAGTCCGGGAAAATTATCCCCATGCGCAAAGCTTTCCCCTAACCTCTCTTTCTTTTCTTTCCTTTCTCTATTCTATTTTATTATTCATTAGTGAGAGAGAGCCAGCCCAGCCAGGCCTCTGGCCACTTCTTTCTCCACTTGGGCCGACCCAACCAGCCTCCAAGGCCCAGTGGCGCCCCAGCTCTAACCCTAGCCCAGCCCCCACGCATCTCATCTCCTCTCGTTCCTCCTCTGCCCGCCGCCACACTCGTGCACCGCTTTGCCAGGGAGAGCCAGCGCTCAATCCCCTCCTCCCTCGTTGCGCCGTCGCGGAGAGAGAGAGGAGCAGAGCCTCGCGCCCGATCCCATCGCCACCCGCAGCCGTCGGTGACCACCAGGAGAGCCACCCCACGCACGACCCCATCATCATCGTCGCGCCCTTCCGCCGCTGCCTGCGGCCTCGTCCTCGCCTGCACCTCGCCAAGCTCCGCTTGGACCTGCTCGTGTCCGCCCCGAAGCCGCTGCTGGCTGCCGCTCCTTGCTCCTTGCTCCCCTTGCTAGCCAGGAGCTCGTCCCCGAGCTCAGCTAATTCCGGCGGCCCCTACGCCCGCAACCGTCTGCCTCCCCGCCGTCCAACCGTGCCGCGCCCTCAAGCGCATCGCCTTCCTGCCTTGCCTTGGTTTCCCGCGACCCCGCTCCGCGCCATCCTCCCCCCTACGCCAAGTCCGGCCGCCGTGCCGCCATGCTCCATGTAGCCCCACGCCTCATCGGCTTTGACTCCGAACAGATGCGCCCGAGGAGCTCCCCGAGCAAGCTCACTCGCGGCCCCAGCGTTCCTCGCGCTCGAGCGTCTTCCCTGGCCTCCGCCACCCGCATCTGCTCGCGGACGCCACTGCCAGTGCTTTGGCAGCCACTAGCTCCTTCGCGCCACTGCTACGCCTCCACCAGAGCTCCACACTGCCTCCTGTACACTGTTGTTGCCTCCGTGCATCTTCACGTCCTTTGCCCGTGGACGTCAAGGCCAAGTACCCCCTTCGTTTCTTCAAATCAGCAAGTTCAGAAGATCCCAAGTACCACTATGACCCGTGTACCACGACGAACATGTACGGCTACATGACGACCCGACGGCCCCGAACATCTACGAGATGTACCACTACTGTCGCCAAGATCGCGAGTACCTCTACCGTCGCTGCGAACGACTACTTCCATGATGTCCGAGAACAACTACTTCCACTACATCACGAGAACATCTACTTCCCTCGACGTTTTGAACCGCCCGGAAACGCACGCTTCGAAGGTATAACCCCGTGACGACCGCCCGTGTATGAATGTTTGTTGTATGAGATGCACCCTATGTTTGGACCGTGTCCGAATTGTTCCTTGCACGTTCGCCGTAAGCCATGCCACCGTCATGTGGGACACCCAGATTCTGGGATCACCCCACCATCTCTAGCATGTTGCGCACATCCGCACGCCTCCTTTTGCACCGGTATCTCCGTGAGCTACCGGAACCGATATGTTGCCGTGGCATCATTTTCGGATATGTTGCCGTGGCATCATTTTCGGATATGTTGCCGTGGCACCATTTTTCGTTTTGCCACCGTGGCACCCTTTTCCTTCTGCCATGGTGACAAATGCTCCTTATCATCTTCATGTCAACTTTTTCATAAAAAATGCATAAAACTTGTATATGTCATTCGCATCATGTTAACAACATCTAAATGGTTAAAATTGTTGTTTGCGTAAAAATTGCTAAATGATATGGGGATTTTTCGGAATTGTTGTTTGTTGTTTCCGGCCTCATTTAAACTTGCCTAAATAGGTGGTTTGCTCATGCTTCACCCCTTGCCATGTTTAATAACATTTAATATTGTTGGGTACATAACCGAGAGAGAACTAAATAATTGTTGTGGTGTTCCGTCAATATGCAACTCGTTGCATATTGAGCTCCACTTAACTTGTAGTGTTGTTATTGCATATTGCCATGCCATGCCTCATTAAACCGGACATGCATCATACTTGTTTGTGCATCATGCCATGTTTATGCCTGTGTGTTTACCGTGTTGTTTGCTTCTTTCCGGTTTGCTTCTCTCGTTAGCTTCGGTTTCGTTCCAGAGTTGTGAGGATTCGTTCGACTACGTCCGTTTGTCTTCTTAATGGACTCGTTCTGCTTCCTAGCGGAATCTCAGACAAGATGACCATTACCCTTGATATCACTTCTATCTTTGCTTGCTAGTTGCTTCATTCTATCGCCATGCTACGCCACCTATCACTTGTTTACCATGCCTCCCATATTGCGATGTCAGCCTCTAACCTTTTGACCCTTCCTAGCAAACCATTGTTTGGCTATGTTACCGCTTTGCTCAGCCCCTCTTATAGCATTGTTAGTTGCAGGTGAAGTTGAAGATTGCTCCATGATGGACAGGATTATGTTGGGATATCACAATATCTCTTATTTAATTAATGCATCTATATACTTGGTAAAGGGTGGAAGACTCGGCCTTATGCCTGGTGTTTTGTTCCACTCTTGCCGCCCTAGTTTCGGTCATACCGGTGTTATGTTCTCGGATTTTGCGTTCCTTACGCGGTTGGGTGATTTATGGGACCCCCTTGACAGTTCGCTATGAATAAAACTCCTCCAGCAAGGCCCAACCTTGGTTTTACCATTTGCCTACCTAAGCCTTTTTCCCTTGGGTTCTGCAGACTCAAGGGTCATCTTTATTTTACCCCCCGGGCCAGTGCTCGTCGTGAGTGTTGGTCCAACCTGTCAGCCGCCGGTGGCCACCAGGGGCAACTCTGGGCTGGCCTACCGGAAGTTTGGACAATCCGGTGTGCCCTGAGAACGAGATATGTGCAGCTCCTATCGGGATTTGTCGGCACAGCGGGAGGCTTTGCTGGTCTTGTTTTACCATTGTCGAAATGTCTTGTAAACCGGGATTCCGAGTCTGATCGGGTCTTCCTGGGAGAAGGTATATCCTTCGTTGATCGCGAGAGCTTATCATGGGCTAAGTTGGGACACCCCTGCAGGGTATAATCTTTCGAAAGCTGTGCCTGCGGTTATAGGCAGATGGGAATTTGTTAATGTCCGGTTGTAGATAACTTGACACCAGATCCGAATTAAAAACGCATCAAACGCGTGTGTAGCCGTGATGGTCTCTTTTCGGCGGAGTCCGGGAAGTGAACACGGTTTTGGGTTATGTTTGACGTAAGTAGGAGTTCAGGATCACTTCTTGATCATTGCTAGTTCACGACCGTTCCGTTTGCTCTCTTCTCGCTCTTATTTGCATATGTCTGCCACCATTATGGTCAGTCGCTGCTGCAACCTCACCACTTTAACCCTTCCTACCCATAACCTTAAATAGTCTTGATCTCGCGGGTTTTTGAGATTGCTGAGTCCTCGTGACTCACCAGATACTATCACAACAGTTGCAGGTGCCGATGATACCAGTGCAGGTGATGCAACCGAGCTCAGATGGCAGCTCAATGAAGACCTTGGTCGTTGCTATGTATCGTTTAATGTTGATCAGTAGTGAAGCCCAGTTGGGACGATTGGGGATCTAGCAGTTGGGCTATCTTCTTTTCTTTTGGCTTCGTCCGTAGTCGGACTATGTGTGTACTCTGAATGATGTATGATTTATTTATGTTCATTGTGTGAAGTGGCAATTGTAAGTCAACTCTTTATCCCATTCTTGTTCATTACTTGGGATTGTGTGAAGATGACCCTTCTTGCGACAAAACCACAATGCGGTTATGCCTCTAAGTCGTGCTTCGACACGTGGGAGATATAGCCGCATCGTGGGTGTTACACTTAGGGACGACAACTTCAACTCCGACACATGTATAGCCATCATCCCACTTCCGCATTGCCAAGTGCAAACCACCACCGCTTTCCGCTACCACCATTTGACATTTGTCATTTGAGATTTTGAGTTCGCGGTTTTTCCGTTTCCTAAGGTGTTTCGGCTACTTAGGGACGAGTCTCCATCATCTTGGTATCTACATCAAGAACACCACCACTCATCATCACAAAGGACGGTAACCTCGACGACACCATTGTATAATCCCCTTGCCATTGCATTGTTAACCCCTAGCCCATTTTGCGTTACTTGCCTATCGAGACTAGCCATTTGAGTATTGCCGGCAACGTTACTTGTGCACATTAGTGATCATACTTCCCATAGCATACATACCATACCATTGTGGTGCATATATTGGTATCATATCTTGTGTCACAAGTTTGTTCCTGCATATACACAATTGCTATCTTGGTTTGTGCATTGTGCAAAAGTGGCCATAAAAAAAGAAATAAAGCTTTTAAGCGAAAGAAAGAGAGCAAAGAAGCTTGTAAGCAAGTGCCATAGCATCATACCACATTGCACATAAGATTGTCATATCCGATCATCTTGGATCATCTTGAGAGAAACACCGGGAACCATACATACATAGCATACTTGGGATAGAAGTATATCCATTTTGCATCTTATAGGTTGTGCACAAGTGTCGTATCCGCCTATAGAGCAATCGTGCTAGCGTCTCTCTTGAGTTGTGCAACACGAGCGTTTTCCGTGGATTCCACATTTTGTGGTCATTCCTTGGTTGCACGACCCCATTTATCTATCCGTGTGTGTGTTTCCGTGTGCCACATATTGCTATTGGTCCATTTGTTTCACTTGCGAATTTGTGAATCTCTTTCAACATTATTGACTCTTGCTAACATTTTGCATTAAATTTTTGTGCCACTATCCTCACCGAGCTCCACTATAAGCTTTACTTGTGTAGGTGTGAGAACCGACAAGGATTGGTACCAATAGTGCTATTTCATTGTCCGCATTTGAGTGTACTTGATTCATTGTCAACATCGGTCAAGGTACATTGGTATAAGTTCTTCTCTTTCTCCCACTCATATTTGCTCGAGTTTTGTGATGGATAGGCAAGGCATTTCCTCTCCGGTCCTCGACAACAACGACGGCATGCACAACTACATCACCAAAGCGTCTATCTTCGATCCACAACGACAAGTGCAAGGTGCACAATCAAGATTGCGAGAGTGCATCGAGAACATCTCCATCGACATTCATCACTCCGAAGCAAGGAGAAGGGACTACATCGACAAGAAGCTTGCCGCACATAAAGAGGACCAAGATGCAAGGATGGAGGAGATTAGAGCCTTGATCAAGTCTTCTTCCCCTTCGTCATCTTCAAGGCGGCGACGGTCAAGCCACAAGTCTTTGGAGCGCAAACAAGATGCAAGCGCAAGTCATCCAAGTCAACATCTACATGGCGACCACCATCACGTTCATGATCAACATCATCATGAAGGGCAAGTCACATCCAAACATCATGTGCACGACGATGACGAACGACATCTTCTACGAGCCCAAGCACGACAATGACATCATCATCATGAATATGCTCCACAAGCGCAAGTGCACAAGTCCCAGCAAGCCCTACTTCACGCCAAGTCCAAGCTTCATAAGCACAAGAGAATACCGCGAGACGACCACCACCAAGACGGTGCTACGGCTACATCAACCACTTCGGCATCTTCGCCAAGTGTTCTCAAGGCATCTTCGCCTTTGGACGTACGGCATCTTCGCCTACTTCCCACGAGTACGCCTACATCGACTTCGTCAAGTCCAAGGCGACCACCTACAAGTGAGGGTGACACTTCCATCTTCGGAAGCCCCCCAAGGAAGATGGTCGAGCATGGGAAATTCCCTTCAGTCATGGAGACGAGCTACGAGGTGCCACATCATATGGGCCTCCCACAACAAGACGGTGACAAGACGGTCGAGCAAGGGCCATCCCCTTCGACAACGGCGACGAGCGTGAACCTCTTCAACAGTATGAAGACGACACCCACATTGGACTCCTCATCCGAGTCAAGCTACGCGACCGCGCATGGAGACATTTGCACCTACATCTCTCCGACACCCACATATGTTGAGATGCCCCAAGTGCCATGTGAGGAGAGCCACCACCACATGAGTGACATGAGTGACTCCACCATACGTGACATTGAGAGCATGTACTATGAGAGGATGAGTGTGACCACCACTAGCCCCACACATGAGAGCATGCCACACATCCTATGTGAGGTTGAGCGCCATTTGAGAGACTCCACCAACCATGTGAGTGAGAGCATCCTTGAGGGATTGAGTGAGCCACAACACTTAGAGAGTGAGGTAGTTGACACGGCATGTGAGGCCACTATGATTTCTAACGACTTAACCTCTACTCCTAGTGTGTTTTCTTCTTTGGTGCTAGGTCTCCTACATGACGACATGCCTATACGCGACGAGTCCATCCCTCCATTGGAGACGACGATGGCCATGGTGGACGATGATACACCCCCCACATGGTTCCATCAAGATGAAGATGACAACGAGACGATCTTCAACACCTCACATACAACACATGAGCGACGCTCCAAAGGTAACATAGGTGATGGTGCTTCTCTTGTCCCACTAGTGGACTCTCTTGACAATGATTGCTTGCATGATGTTGACACACCTATTACCATGCTTCATGCTAGTGAGACTTCTTCATGCCTTGACTTACCTATTTATGATGAATATGATGATGAGCATGTTGAGTTGCCTAGTTGTGATTCTATGCTTCATAGGATATCATGTGAAAATTCTTTTGGTCACATCATGTTTGACAATCCATTGAACTTGTCATATGCTATGAGTGAGATCTCCCATATTGCATCATTACAATCTCAACATAGTAACTATGCATGCCCCATTAATATAAATCCTATTTGCACTTATGGCATAGATGACGAGATGATGGTCATTGGCTTTTGCTTCTCTTGTGATGATATTGCCATGCTTCCTTTACATGATTTGCGCAATTCATCTACGATGACACGCCATGATCACATTGTTTCGAATATGCATTGTTTTGGATGTTGTCAATATTCTCCATGTGATGTTGCTACTCATGCTCATGAGGAGACCCCCATAGTTTCCTCATACATATTAGGAGATCTTGATGCATTCCATACTTTGCATGATTCCCGTAATTGCGTGCACCATATGCATTCCATGAATAACAATGCTCTAGATATTTCTCATGATGCATTACATCCTTTGAGTCTCCATTATGCCATACATAATAACAAACCTATCATGATGGATGACATGTTTCTATATCACGCATCTCATTTATTTGAGCATTGGATATTTTGTGCTAACCGACACATGCCCGTGCGCATCATGATGGACGATGTGTACATATACCATGCACACACAATTTTCTCTTTGTCTTTGTTTTGTGTAGGTACTTATGAACACTCGTCAACCTCACAATCCCATGAGTTGACGAAACGAGCTCTTGAGAGCAACGACGACTTGGGATCCCGTGGACTATCCTTACCACCGTTCCCTTCACACAAGGACTACGCGCATATCTTCTACTTGGCTCTCACACGGCTATGGGCTATTTACCACTTGTCACCTTATGCTCATTTTCCCGTGTTCACTTTGCATGTTATACTTGCTTCTATGCATTTGCCATGCAATTGTGACCCTTGCTTGCATTTACCCATGATGCGCCATTATGATATTCCTATGTGTATTTGCATGCTTGGTGGAGATCCTTGTTGCTATTGCCATGTTTATCATGTGCCTCATACTATTGTTGATTCTTGTGTTGGGACAGTCATGATGTTACATTGCTATTTACATAGGACTTCTTGCCAACACCATGAACCTACTTTCCTCATATCTTGCTTCCATGCTTGTGCTATGACATGTGAATTATTCATGCCCACTATTTGCACACATGACATGCTTGCCATGATTCCTTCTAGAATGTTGCATCTTCGCACTACTAGCTTGCTTGACTTGATTGCTATGATTGCTTGCTTGGTCGCATCACCCATGTTCCACTATCACTCGCTTTCTTGGGTTGATGACATATATGTTCATGCCTCTCACATGATATATGTTCTTCATTGTCGCTTGTTTCCAATAGTTGCATCTATGCTTATTGATCTTGGAGACTTGGACACTTTACTTGTGATGCATGATTGTTTGATTGAGCCTCTTTTATTTGGTTGTTCTTACATCATATGCCTCCATACTATGAAATGCTCCGTTGTCCTTTCTTATGATGAGCATGATGCATACACTTGTTGGGTATATTACCACTCGAATGATAGGTTCTGCATGTCCGCTAACCTCATTTGTTTTTCCAAGTGTTTGTCATGTTATTTCATTTCGGAGGATTCACAAGGCGGTGCCGTTATGCGACATATTGGTTATGTGAAGGCATACATGATGTACAACTCCAACATCTTTGGGAACTTTCTTGAGGTGAACTCCTTCTCTTTGAGCCATCCTCAAAAACGCTTATTGGATGGTCACCCTTTCATTGTTGTTTCCTTCTTGTTGTCTACATGATACATCTTGTGAACGGAGGAGCGACATTGGAGATTGGCTACATGGACCTTCACATTGAGGAGCGCTCGCACTTATTGGATGCACCTTCGAAACTCCACTCATGCCTCGACATCGAGCTTTGGTACACCAACACCTCCATATTTGTTGATTGTGCTCATACATGTCATGCTCGATGGACTTATCATACTCACCACGAGCTTGCACCCCATGCATGGATTGACTCCCATTATGCTTGTCTTGTTGCATCTATTCCCATGTCATCCATGATATATGAGCTTGTGCACTTCCTTAGCAAATTTGTTGTGATCTTCCTTGATGGCATATTCATACATAATGATCACATTGCCTTCCATCAATTGCATGATAACATACACGTATTGAGAATCCATTGCCATATTCATGCTATTGACAAACCGTCTCACTATGACATCATTTTGCACCGTGGTTGCATGGATCATATTTACAACACATTTGTGTGCACAATGATTGCATTTCCTCCCATGAATGCTTTGCATCTCATTCTAGATCATCTTGATAAGCTTCATGCATTTTGTCACGACCAATCTTGCTGCACGGACTCATTCTTGCATGATGGACACTTTTTGTGCGCTAACCATTGTATTTCCGAGTGTTGCTTGTGTTTGCTCTTTTTGCATGTCCATCACTACGGCGACACCTTGGACTACTTGGATTGCGCAATGGCTTCATCGATGTCCAACTACAAGTCCGTCCACGACAACCATTTCCATGGTGATGAGGATCACGATCCAAGGTTGGATCTTTCCCAAGGGGGGGGGATATGATGCGGAGCATCCCACGTTCAGCCCCATGTACACTCCGACTACTCTCCAAACCCTAAGAGGACTTATGACGAGACCTCAACTATACGCCATTGGACACAAGGTGAACTCGCTCCTCTCCGAACCTTCACTTCCCACATGTGAGACATGGTTACTACCTCATATATATGTGCTATGCATGACCAGCAACAAGGAGGAAGACCATTGACAAGACGGCGAGGACACCAAGTACAAGGCCAAGAGAAGAAGCTGCCCGAAGCTACAGTGGCCGGATGTCCATCCAAGACCGGACGTCCGACGACTCCCAGGCTCCGGACGACCGGCCCCCTCCGGACGACCGTGCCAACGACCACCGAACCGAATCTGCGGACATTCGAAGAACTCCGGACGTCTGGGACCCCACGAGCCTCCGGACGATCGGCCCCCTCCGGACGTCCGACTGAAGCGCACCCGAGCCGAATCTGCGGAAGTCCGAAGAGCACCGGACGTCCGGACCTTCCCGAGCTTCCGGACGATCGGAACTCTCCGGACGTCCGACGCCTGTCTGCGCACAGTGTGTTGGTCCGCAGCCCATGTACCCCTTCAATTACCCCTTCGTGGGCCTAGACTATATATACTCCTCCACCTCCTCCTAGTTAGATTTAGCGTTGATTTAGCTCAAGTTAGAGATAGAGCTTCGCTCATCCACCGGATCTCCTCCTCGTGAGAGACCGCGGCCTCCTCGGAGAAGATCCTATTGGATTCAAGACCCCCTCATGGATTTCAAGGCCTCCTCATGGAGAAGAACGGTTCCGTTGTATCCTACCTTTGTTGACTTTGGATCTCGTGTATCTCTTTGTGTTCTTTGATCTAGCACTTGTGTGACCGATTCCTTGTTGGTTGAGTGTTTTCCCTCGTTCCTCCCCGTGATTTCCTCGCGTTCTTCTGCGCGCTCTTCGTGTTTCCCCGTAGGTTCCACTCCAAACGTGAAAGATCGTCCACATAGGGTTCCACCCTACATCATTAGGCGAGCACTTGGCTGCAGCTAAGCCCCCAAGTGGGAGGTTTACTCTCCACCCGGTAGGATTTGAGAAACTTAGATGAGCACTTGGCTGCAGCTAAGCCCCCAAGTGGGAGGTTTGCTCTCCACCCGGTAGGATTTGAGAAACTTAGGCGAGCACTGGGCTGCAGCTAAGCCCCCGAGTGGGAGGTTTGCTCTCCACTCGGTAGGATTTTTAGAAACTTAGGCGAGCACTGGGCTGCAGCTAAGCCTCCGAGTGGGAGGTTTTCTCTCCACTCGGTAGGATTTTAGAAACTTAGGCGAGCACAGGGCTGCAGCTAGCCCCCCGAGTGGAAGGTTTGCTCTCCACTCGGTAGG
>NC_041381.1:521459209-521520503 GCF_002162155.2 Triticum dicoccoides | reverse complement strand
TTCGTGGCATAGTTTTGGAGGGGAAGGTAGCGGTCGACCTGCGCTTCATCCTCCTTGCGGAGCGCACGTTGTATTTTATACTTAGGCGAACACTAGGTTGCAGCTAAGCCTCCGAGTGGAAGACTGGCTTACCACTCGGTAGGATTTTCAAAAACTTAGGCGAGCACTGGGCTGCAGCTAAGCCCCCGAGTGGAAGGCTGGCTTACCACTCAGTAGGATTTTCAAAAACTTAGGCGAGCACTGGGCTGCAGCTAAGCCCCCGAGTGGAAGGCTGGCTTACCACTCAGTAGGATTTTGTTTAACTTAGGCGAGTACTTGAACTGCAGCTAAGCCTCTGAGTGGAAGGCTGGCTTACCACTCGGTAGGATTTTGTTTAACTTAGGCGAAACGGATTCGCAGCTAAGCCTCCGAGTGGAAGGCTGGCTTACCACTCGGTAGGATTTTTTACAAGCTTAGGCGAAACGGGTTCACAGCTAAGCCACCCACTGGGGGACAGATCTGTGAGAACAAAATCAATAACAATCACTGAGAAAATTATGAAACTCTTGTCTTTGATGAATACACTGCAGAAGTACTTTTATTACAACTCATCCGAGTAAAAAACTTAAGTATAAAAGGGGCGGAGCAGCTCCGCGTTCCATGCTCGGGGCTCGTCAATCTGGTGCTCGACATTGTAAAGGAGGTATGCTCCATTGTGGAGAACCTTGGTGGCGATGAAGGGATCTTACCAAGTAGGAGCAAGCTTGTGTGGTTTCTGCTGATCCACTCGGAGAACTAAATCTCCCTCCTGGAAAGCTCGACTCTTCACGTTTCTGGCATGGAAGCAACGCAAGTCCTGCTGGTAAATGGTCGATCGGATCAAGGCCATCTCTCTTTCTTCTTCTAGAAGGTCGACCGCGTCCTGTCGGGCTTGCTCTGCTTCAGCTTCGGTGTAGAGTTCGACTCGGGGTGCATTGTGAAGCAGGTCACTCGGCAAGACTGCTTCAGCTCCGTAGACCAAGAAGAACGGAGTCCTCCCAGTCGACCGGTTTGGCGTGGTCCTTAATCCCCAAAGCACCGACGGAAGTTCGTCGACCCATGCACCAACTGCATGCTTGAGGTCGCGCATCAGTCGGGGTTTCAACCCTTTGAGAATTAAGCCATTTGCTCATTCTGCTTGTCCATTCAACTGGGGGTGAGCGACTGAAGCATAGTCGACTCGTGTACCCTGAGATGTGCAGAAGGCTCTGAATTCCTCGGAGTCGAAGTTTGACCCATTGTCTGTGATGATGCTGTGTGGAACTCCATATCTGAATATCAACTCCCTGATGAAGCTGACGGCGGTGCCAGCATCCAGATTCTTGATGGGTTTAGCCTCAATCCACTTGGTGAACTTGTTGACTGCTACCAATAGATGGGTGTAGCCGCTTCTGCCTGTTCTCAGTGGTCCAACCATATCCAACCCCCATACAGCGAAAGGCCAAACGAGTGGAATGGTCTTCAAGGCTGAGGCGGGTTTGTGCGACATATTGGAGTAGAATTGACATCCTTCACACTTGTCGACTATCTCTTTCGCCATCTCATTTGCTCTGGGCCAGTAAAAACCCGCTCGGTATGCTTTAGCCACGATGGTCCGAGAGGACGCATGATGGCCACAGGTCCCCGAGTGGATGTCGTTGAGAATCATTCGACCTTCTTCCGGTGTTATGCATTTCTGGCTGACTCCAGTCGCACTTTCTCTGCACAACTGTCCCCTCATGACGGTAAAGGCTTTGGATCGGCGCACGATCCCTCGAGCCTCTTCTTCCTTCTCGGGGAGCTCTTTCCTTAGAATATAGGCGATATAGGGCACTGTCCAGTCGGGAGTGATGACCAGAACTTCCATGATTAAGTCGACCACAGCTGGGACCTCGACTTCAGTCGGATCTGTGGCACTTTTTTGCTGCGGGGCTTCCTCAGTGAAAGGATCTTCTTGAACCGACGGCATGTGAACATGCTCCAAAAACACGCCACTCGGAATGGCCTCTCTCTTGGAACCTATCTTCGCCAAGTCATCGGCTACTTGATTTTTCAGTCGGGGGACGTGATGGAGCTCTAATCCCTCAAATTTTTTCTCTAGCTTTCTGACTGCATTGCATTAACCAGTCATGGCTGGGCTTCTGACGTCCCACTCCTTCATCACTTGGTTGATCACCAAGTCCGAGTCACCGTAGACCATGAGGCGACGGATGCCGAGTGAAATGGCCATACGCAACCCATACAAGAGTGCTTCATATTCTGCTTCATTGTTGGAGGAATCAAAATGAATCTGGAGTACATATCTGAGCTTGTCTCCTCGGGGGGAAATCAAGACTACCCCGGCACCGGAACCATTCAGCATTTTGGAGCCATCGAAGAACATAGTCCAGTGCTCCGAGTGAACTTGAGTCGGCAACTGCTGTTCAGTCCACTCGGCGAGGAAATCTGCTATTGCTTGGGACTTGATAGCTTTCTTTGCCTCAAATCTGATACCTAGGGGAAGAAGTTCAATCGCCCATTTTGCCACTCGACCAGTTGCATCTCTGTTGTGCAGAATCTCTGATAAGGGGGCATCGGTGACGACTGTGATGATATGGTCAGAGAAGTATTGAGCAACTTTCTTCGTGGTCATATAAATCCCATATACAAGCATCTGATAATGAGGGTATCGTTGCTTGGATGGGGTAAGGTCTTCAGAAATGTAGTATACTAGGCGCTGAACTTTGAAGGCTTTCCCTTCTTCTTCCCACTCGACCGTAAGTACAGTACTGACGACTTGTCCTGTGGCTGCAATTTAAAGCAGCAAAGGCTCTTTATTGATCGGGGCAGCGAGCACCGGCTGGCTGGAAAGCAGGGTTTTCAGCTCTGCAAATGCTGTGTCAGCTTCAGGAGTCCACTCGAACTTGTCTGACTTATTCATCAGTCGGTAAAGAGGCAATGCCTTCTCACCGAGACGAGAGATGAATCGACTTAAAGCGGCCAAGCAACCAGTAAGCTTCTGAACATCGTGCACACGCACAGGTCGTTTCATTCGGAGAATAGTGCCTACTTTCTCTGGGTTTGCATCGATTCCACGTTCGAAAACGAGAAAACCGAGCAACTTTCCACCAGGAACTCCGAATGTGCACTTGGATGGGTTAAGCTTTGATACCATACCTCCTGAGGTTGGCAAATGTTTCAGCGAGGTCAGTTAACAGGTCAGAAGCTTTCCGTGACTTGACCACAATGTCATCCATGTACGGTTCCACATTCTTACTGATTTGAGTGAGCAAACACTTCTGAATCATCCTCATGAACGTGGCTCCAGCATTCTTGAGGCCGAATGGCATGGTGACATAACAGAAGCACCCGAATGGGGTGACGAAAGCTGTTTTGATCTCATCAGGTCCAAACAGACGGATCTGATGGTACCCGGAATAAGCATCCAAGAAAGACAGTCGCTCACATCCCGCAGTCGAGTCAACTATTTGGTCGATGCGGGGAAGAGGAAAATGATCTTTTGGGCAGGCCCGATTGATATGCTTAAAATCGATGCACATGCGAAGCGAATTGTCCTTTTTGGGGACCATGACGACATTGGCGAGCCACTCGGAGTGGTGAATCTCTCGGATAAACTCTGCTGCTAGGAGCCAAGCCACTTCCTCGCCAATAGCCTTCCTTTTCTGGACGGCGGACCGTCGCAGATGTTCCTTCACAGGTTTTTCCTTTGAATCGACTCGTAGACGATGCTCAGCCAGTCCCCTGGGTACACCCAGCATGTCAGAAGGTTTTCATGAAAAGATGTCCCAGTTCTCACGGAGGAACTGGATGAGCGCTTCTTCCTATTTGGGGTCGAGTATTGTGGAGATATGAGTCGGAGCGGCGTTAGGGTCGGTCGGGTGGATGTGAACGGGTTTCGTCTCACCGGACGACTGGAACGCTGATTCCGTAGCAGGCTTTTTGGCTCACAACAAATCACTCGGGTCTACATTCCTCTGGTGTTCCTGCCACTCTTCTGCCACCATCTGAGCATCGGCGATCTTTGAGCCTTTCTGGAAGCACTCTTCTGCCTTCTTGCGGTTACCAGTGACAGTGATCACGCCTTTAGGGCCAGGCATATTTAGTTTGAGGTACACGTAACATGGTCGAGCCATAAAATGTGCATAAGCTGGCCTACCCAAAATTGCATGATAGGCACTCTGGAAATCCACAACCTCAAATGTCAGCTTCTCTTTGCGGAAATTCTTTGAATCACCAAAAACCACGTCAAGAGCAATCTGGCCGAGTGATGCGGCCTTCTTGCCAGGGATGACTCCATAGAAACTCATGTTGCTTGTGCTCAGTCTGGAGATCGGAATGCCCATCCCTTTCAGCGTCTCAACGTACAGTATATTCAAACAGCTGCCGCCATCCATCAAAACTTTGGTCAGTCGAGTGCCCTCGACGACTGGTCGACCACCAACGCTTGCCTCCCAGGGGTGGCTATGTGCATGGGGTGATCAGATTGGTCGAACGTAATGGCAGTCTGAGACCACTTCAGGTAATTGGGTGTTGACGGAGTAGCCGTATTCACCTCTCGGTTTATAACTTTCAGTCGGTTTTTGCTTTCAATGTCAGCAAAAATCATCAGGGTGGAATTGACCTGCGGATATTCCTCGTCACTGTCCTCCTTGTCCTCAACCTTGTCCGACTCTTTTTCTTTGTCCTTGGACTGCTTCCCTTGGAATTGCTATATCAGGAGTCGACACTGTCGAGTGGTATGCTTAGGGTAAACGAAGTTACCCTCTTCATCTTTCTTGGTGTGGATGTGACATGGCAAATCCATCACGTCGTTTCCTTATTTATCTTTTACTTTCTTGGGGTTCCAAGGCCCCTTGGGATTCCCCTTGAACTTTTCTTGATTCAGGGCCAAGGCTTCTCCAGGAGCAACTGGCTTGGCCTTACACTTTTGCTTCCGACTGGAATTTCTGCCTCCCGTGTCCTGGGCGACTGATTTGTGCTTGCCGCTCCGGAGCAGATCCTCTTCCTCACCATTGGCATATTTTGTTGCTATTTCCATCATTCAACTCAGAGACATGTCTCCGGTTCGACCGAATTTGAGGCTTAGCTCTCTGTATTTTACGCCCTCCTTGAAGGCGCAAACTGCCTGGTGATCAGATACATTCTCTACTATGTGATGCAGTGTGATCCATCTCTGGATGTAATCCCTCAGAGTCTCATTCGACTTCTGCACACAAGATTGCAGCTCTGTCAATCCCGTCGGTCGCTTGCACGTTCCATCGAACGTCATGACAAACACTCGGGAGAGGTCCTCCCATGTGTAAATGCTGCTGGGTGTCAACTGATTCAGCCATGCCCTGGCTGACCCTTCCAACATGAGAGGCAGATGCTTCATGGCCACCTTGTCATTTCCGCCGCCGATCTGAACAGCCACTCGGTAGTCCTCAAGCCAAGTATCAGGCTTGGACTCACCGTTGAACTTGCTGACTCCGGTCGCCAACCTGAAGTTGGGAGGAATCACCGCGGCTATGATGGCTCTGCTGAAACACTCTGGTCCGGAGACATGCACTCGGCTGCTGGTGGGTGCATCTCTGCCATTACCCTCTCTGTGGGCTCTGTTCCGGTCGACCAAACCTTGAACGATGATGGATCTCGCATCAAAGCCTGGGTCCCTGGGGTCAACTGGAATCCTTCGCCCACCACTGTGCTGGCGTATGTCATCCTGCTGTCGAGGCATATATGATCCACCCTTCGGGGGAGGAGTGGGCACTCGACATCGATCGTTGCGATCGAATCGATGATCATACTGCTCATAGTTCCTGTACTGATCGTGCCGGTCGCCATGCCCTTCACGCCTCGGGGGCGATCTGGGCCTATGAGCTGACTGGACCGTATTCGCCGCCACGGATCTGCTATGAATCCTGTTCCGCGACTGCGACACAGCCGAATTCTGATCTCCTGCTGCCTGGAGCAAATCCCTGATCTGCATCAAGCCTCTGCCAGCCTCTGACTGGGAAGGCTGAATCGACTCTGCTGTATGGGTTGCAGCTGCCAAATTCTGAATCGGAGTGCGGTATACCTGAGTCGGAGGTTTAAAGAGTTGGCGTCGACTGGAGTCTGGAATCCGTTGCCGCGCGCACTCGTCGAGTGCCCGCTGAAGGTTCTCCAGTTGAGTGCGCTCAGCTAGGTTGGCCAAGCGCGCGTCCTCTAAGGCGCGAGCCTCAGGGGTTTCTCCAACGATCGGAGTATGAAGCGAATCCATGTTCCGGCAGCGAAGCTCTTCCCTCTGCTGCGAGTTGAGGGGCTCGGGGCGGTATTCCTCATGGTTGTGCGACGGATAGCCTCCACCGTTGCCTCCCTCAGTGCCAGGAAAGCCGGGGGGAACGTGCGGCCCATTGACCATCAGGACCTCCACTGCCGGATCACTGCTGTCGCACTCGGATGCAGTCTCTGCGGAGCCAGTCGACAGGTCGAACAGGCCGTAGAGAGATTCATCGGGCTCGATTGCCGCGACTTGGGAAGTGGTCGACTGGCGAGCCACTGCGTGCCTCACCCACCGCTGAAGCCTCGACCGACCGGAGCGCTTACGCCGGCGGGAAGCTGGGAGGTAGGATGACACGAAAACCCGCCGATACTGAGTCAACGATTGCCGCAGAAGGACGCCACGGACGCACGCTCGAAAGTGCGTAGCTCCGCGGACTGGGAGTGCATCCACGTCGAGCGGAGCCTCCTACAGCCAGGCAGAGTCATCGGCGACGAATGTGAGCGCGCCGAGATGGATCTCGCGGCCCTCAACCGGAACTCCACCTGAAACCATGATGATGGGAATCAGAAGAATGGCAACTTCTCCAATAGGTGGCTAAGACGCCTGCCCCACGGTGGGCGCCAACTGTCGTGGTTCTAAGTCTGACAGTAGTGTAGGGGGGGTACTAAGGAGAGGCAAGATCCTAGCTATGGATTAGTTGTGCACACAAGTGTTTTATGAGTTCAGACCCTTCTCGGAAGAAGTAACAACCCTACGTCTCGGAGCCCAGAGGCGGTCGACTGGATTATATGTGTGAGAGTTACAGGGGTGCGAACCCTTCTACCAGTGGAGGGGGGTGGCTTATATAGAGGACGCCAAGACCCCAGCCAGCCCACGTAGCGGAGGGCTAAAGTACATTAAGGTCTGGCGTTACTGGTAGCGCCTTACATAAAGTGTCATTATGACCATAAAGACTACTTAATTACAGACCGTTTGGATTCAGAGTAGATCTTGAACTCCTGGTGGTCGAGTGAGTCTTCATGGTCGAGTGTCTTCATGTTCATCGAGTGTCTTCTAGTCCGTCGAGTGGAGTTCCTCTTGGTTGACTGGAAGACGCCTTCTTCTTCAAAGATGTCCTTGGGGAGGGTACCTTGGACAGGTCCATGACCCTACCCTAGGTACATGACTTCATCATGGGGTCCTCGGGAGCTTCTTGAGTTGCACTCCAAGCTCTCTGGATCTTGTTCGTTCCAAAATCACGCTCCCGAAGGTTTCATTCTGTTTGCACTCCGTTTGATATTCCTTTTCTTCGAAATACTAAAATAGGCAAAAAACAGCAATACGGGATGGGCCTCCGGTTAGTAGGTTAGTCCCAAAAATGATATAAATGTGTAGAATAAAGCCCATAAACATCCAAAAGGGGTAATATAATAGCATGGAAAAATAAAAAATTATAGATACGTTGGAGACGTATCAAGCATCCCCAAGCTTAATTCCTGCTCGTCCTCGAGTAGGTAAATGATAAAAAAAGAAATTTTTTATGTGGAATGCTACCTAGCATAATTCATAATGTAATTTTCTTTCATGTGGCATGAGTGTTCAGATCCAAATGATTCAAGATAAAAGCTTATAAAACATAAAAATAATAATGCTTCAAAGCATACTAACAAATAATCATGTCCTATCAAAATAGCATAGCCAAAGAAAGCTTATCCCTACAAAATCATATAGGTAGGCCATGCTTCATTTTCATTACACAAAATACTCCCATCATTTACAACCCTGATGACGAGCCGAGCAATTGGTTCATACTTTTAGCGCGCTTCAGCTTTTTCAACTCTTACGCAATACATGAGCGCAAGCCATATACATAGCACTATGGTGGTATATGGTGGTTGTGAGTACAAAAAGGGAGAAGATAGTCTCACATCAACTAGGCGTATTAACGGGTTATAAGGAGATGCCCATTAATAGATATCAATGTGAGTGAGTAGGGATTGCCATGCAACGGATGCACTTAGAGCTATAAATATATGAAAGCTCAACGAAAGAAACTAAGTGGGTGTGCATTTTGAGGAAGCCCATCATTGGAATATACAAGCCAAATTCTATAATGAAAAATTCCCACTAGTATATGAAAGTGACAACATATGAGACTCTATCATGAAGATCATGGTTCTATTTGAAGCACAAGTGTGGAAAAGAGATAGTAGCATTGTCCCTTCTCTCTTTTTCTCTCATTTTATTATTTTTTCTCTTCCCTTTTTTTTCTTTCTTTTTTTTCTTTGGCCTATTTTTTTTCTTTTTGGCCATTCTCAAAAAAAATCTCATTTTTTCTTTCTTTTTGTAAAGTCTGAAGTCTCATCCCGATTTGTGGGGGAATCATAGACTTCATCATCCTTTCCTTACTAAGACAATGCTCTAATAATGAAGATCATCACACTTTTATGAATTTACAACACAAAAATTACAACTCAAAGCTAGAACAAGATATGACTCTATGTGAATGCCTCCGGCGGTGTACCGGGATATGCAATGAATCAAGAGCGACATGTATGAAGATTATGAAGGTGGCTTTGCCACAAATACGATGTCAACTACATGATCATGCAAAGAGCAATATGACAATGATAAAACGTGTCATAATAAACGGAACGGTGGAAAGTTACATGGCAATATATCTCGGAATGGCTATGGAAATGCCATAATAGGTAGGTATGGTGGCTGTTTTGTGGAAGGTAAATAAAGGGTTCAATACCGGCGAGAGTTGCGCGGTAATAATAAAGGGTTCAATACCGGATAAGTGTGCATATGTCCATGGACTCGCATTAGTCAAAAAAAGAACTCATATACTTATTGCAAAAGTCTACTTCGCCCTCGAAGCAAAGTACTACTACGCATGCCCCAAGAGGGATAGATTGGTAGGAAAAAATTCCATCGCTCGTCCCCGACTGCCACTCTAAGGAAGACACTCAAAAGAGCACGTCATGCAACAAATTTGTCACACAACTTTTACCATATGTGCATGCTACGGGACTCGCCAACTTCAACAAAAGTATTTCTCAATTTCATAATTACCCACTAGCATGACCCTAACATTACTACCTTCATATCTCAAAACATTTATCAAGCATCAAGTTGATCATAGCATCCAATTCTTTTTCTATGATAGTTTTTATTATACCCAACTTGGATGCTCATAATTCTAAGACCAACTTTGTAACCATAGCAAATACCATGCTGTTCTAAAAGACTCTAAAAATAATATAAGTGAAGCATGAGAGACTAGCAATTTCTTCAAAATTATTCCACCGCCTTGCTCTAAAAGATATAAGTGAAGCACTAGAGCATAAACTATCAAGCTCAAAAGATATAAGTGAAGCACATAGAGTATTCTAGCAAATTCTAATCAAATAGGCTTCTCCCAAAAGGTGTGTACAGCAAGGATGATTGTGGTAAACTCAAAATCAAAGACTAATATAATACACGATGCTCCAAGCAAAACACATATCATGTAGCGAATAAAAATATAGCTCCAAGTAAAGTTACGAATGAACGAAGACGAAAGAGGGGATGCCTTCCCGGGGTATCCCCAAGCTTAGGATTTTGGCTATTCTTCAATATCTTGGGGTGCCTTGGGCACCCCCAAGCTTAAGCTCTTGCCACTTCTTATTCCATAGTCCATAAAAGCTTTACCCAAAACTTGAAAACTTCATAACACAAAACTCAACAGGAAATCTTATAAGCTCCGTTAGTGAAAGAAAACAAAACCACCACATAAGGTACTGCCATGAACTCATTCTTTATTTATTTTGGTGTTTAACCTACTGTATTCCAACCTCCTTATGGTTTATAAACTAATTTACTAGCCATATATGCATTGAAATAAGCAAACAACACACGAAAAACAGAATCTGTCAAAAAACAGAACAATCTGTAGCAATCTGTAACTAACGCAAACTTCTGGAACTCTAAAACTCCTACCAAAATAGGACGTACTGGAAAATTTGTTTACTGATCCGCAGCAAAAAGAATCAATGCAAAATCACGTTTCTGTGATTTATTGAATTTTTTCTCATGAGCGCAAAGTTTCTGTTTTTCAGCAGAATCAAATCAACTATCATCATAGGTTATCCTATAGGTTCTACTTGGCACAAACACTAATTAAAAGATAAAAACACATCTAAACAGAGACTAGATGCAAGATTTATTACTAAACAGGAGAAAAAACAAAAAACATAAAGAAAAATTGGGTTGCCTCCCAACTAGCGCTCTCGTTTAACGCCCCTAGCTAGGCATAAAAGCGAAGATAGATTCAAGTAGTGCCATCTTTGGCACTTGAATCATAAGTAGCACGCATGACAGATTCATAAGGTAATTTGAATTTCTTTCTTGGAAAGTGATCCATACCTTTCTTTAAGGGAAATTTGAATCTAATGTTCCCTTCCTTCATATCAATAATCGCACCAATCGTTCTAAGGAAAGATTTACCAAGAATAATAGGGCAAGAAAGATTGCAATCTATATCAAGAACGATAAAATCTACGGGCACCAAATTTCTATTTGCAACAATAAGAACATCATTGGTCGTTCCCATAGGCTTTTTAATGGTGGAATCCGCAAGGTACAAATTTAAAGAGCAATCATCAAGATAATGGAAACCTAGAATATCACATAAAGTTTTCGGAATCGTGGAAACACTAGCACCCAAATCACACAAAGCAAAACACTCATAATCTTTAATTCTAATCTTTAGAGTAGGTTCCCGCTCATCATTAAGTTTTCTAGGTATAGAAACTTCCAAATTAAGTTTTTCATCATAAGATTGCATCAAGGCATCAACAATATGTTTGGTAAAAGCTTTGTGTTGACTATAAGCATGAGGAGAATTAACAACGGATTGCAACAAGGAGATACAACCTTTTAAAGAGAAATCATCATAGTCAAATTCCTTGAAATCCGAGATAGTGGGTTCAACATTATTAGAAGTTGAGGATTCTCCAATCTCACTCTTACCAAATTTAGCATTAAGATCTAAAGACTCTGAATTCTTGCGACGCCTTTTAGGCAAAGTTGATTCATCATCAGTCCCATAATCATAAAAATTCATATTTCAAAACATAGATCTAATCGGAGATGTATTAATAACTTTAAGATCCTCATCATTATTTCCACAGAAACTAGAAGAACACGCTTTTATAAAGCTTTCTTTTTTAGCACGCAATCTAGTGGTTCTTTCCTTGCACTCGTCAATGGAAATTCTCATTACTTTGAGGGACTCATTGATATCATGCTTAGGGGAAGATCTAATTTTAAGAGAATCAACTTCAAGCGAAAGTCTATCAACATTCCTAGCCAAATCGTCAACTTTGAGCAATTTTTCTTCAAGCAAAGCATTAAAATTCTTTTGGGAAATCATGAATTCTTTCATAGTATTCTCAAAATCAGAGGGCATCTTATTAAAATTACCATAATAATTATTGTAGGAATTTCCATAATTATTAGAGGAATTACTAGGGAACGGTCTAGCATTAAAATTTCCTCTATAAGCATTGTTTCCAAAACTATTCCTACCAACAAAATTCACATCCATAGATTCATTATTATTCTCAATCAAGGAAGAAAAAGGCATATCATTAGGATCAAGAGGAGTATTTTTAGTAGCAAACATCTTCATAAGTTCATCCATCTTTCCACTCAAAACATTGATTTCTTCTATAGCATGCACTTTTTTACTAGAAGATCTTTCGGTGTGCCATTGAGAATAATTAGCCATAATATTATCAAGAAGTTTTGTAGCATCTCCTAACGTGAGTTCCATAAACGCACCTCCCGCGGCCGAATCTAAAAGATTTCTAGAAGCAAAGTTTCAAACTGGCATAAATTTTTTGTATGATCATCCATAAATTCAAACCATGAGTAGGGCAATTGCGAAGCATCAATTTCATTCTTTCCCAAGATTGGGCAACATGCTCATGATCAAGTTGTTTAAAATTCATGATATCATTCCTAAGAGTGATAATCTTAGCGGGAGGGAAATAGTTAGAGATAAAAGCATCTTTGCACTTGTTCCAAGAATCAATACTATTTTTAGGCAAAGACGAAAACCAAATTTTAGCACGATCTCTAAGTGAAAACTGAAATAACTTCAATTTGACAATATTGTTATCCGTATCTTTCTTCTTTTGCATATCACACAAATCAACAAAATTGTTTAGATGAGTAGCGGCATCTTCACTAGGAAGGCCGGCAAATTGATCTTTCATAACGAGATTCAGCAAAGTAGCATTGATTTCACAAGACTCAACATCATTAAGAGGAGCAATCGGAGTACTAAGGAAATCATTATTATTGGTATTCGAGAAATCACACAATTTGGTATTATATTGCGCCATGGCAACAAGTAATCCAACACACAAGCAAACCGAAAAATGGCAAGCAAAAAGAGAGGAGGAGATTGGGAAAGAGAGGGCGAATAAAACGGCAAGGGTGAAGTGGGGGAGAGGAAAACAAGAGGCAAATAATGTAAATGCGAGGGAGATGGGTTTGTGATGGGTACTTGGTATGTCTTGACTTGAGCGAACACCTCCCTGGCAATGGTGCCAGAAATCCTTCTTGCTACATCTTGAGCTAGCGTTGTTTTTCCCCAAAGAGGAGAGGGTGATGCAGCAAGTGTAGCGTAAGTATTTCCCTCAGTTTTGAGAACCAAGATATCAATCCAGTAGGAGGCTCCTCAAAAGTCCCACGCACCTACACAAACAAACTGAGAACTCGCAACCAACGCAATAAAGGGGTTGTCAATCCCTTCACGGCCACTTGCGAAAGTGAGATCTGATAGAGATAGTATGATAAGATAAATATATTTTTGGTATTTTATAATATAGATGAAAAAAGTAAAGATGCAAATAAAAGTAGATTGAAAGCAAATATGATAAGAGATAGACCCGGGGGCCATAGGTTTCACTAGAGGCTTCTCTCGAGTTAGCATAAGTATTACGGTGGGTGAACAAATTACTGTCGAGCAATTGGTAGAAAAGCACATAGTTATGAGATTATCGAGGTATGATCATGTATATAGGAATCACGTCCATAAAAAGTAGAGCGACTCCTGCCTGCATCTACTACTATTACTCCACACATCGACAGACTCCTGCCTGCATCTAGAGTATTAAGTTCATAAGAACAGAGTAACGCATTAAGCAACATGACATGATGTAGAGGGATAAACTCATGCAATATGATATAAACCCCATCTTGTTATCCTTGATGGCAATAATACAATACGTGTCTTGCAACCGTTTCTGTCACTGGGTAAGAACACTGCAAGATTGAACCCAAAGCTAAGCACTTTTCCCATGACAAGAAAGATCAATCTAGTAGGCCAAACCAAATAGATAAATCGAAGAGACTTGCAAAGATAACTCAATCATACATAAAAGAATTCAGAGAAGATTCAATTATTATCCATAGATAAATCTGATCACAAACCAACAATTCATCGGATCTCGACAAACACACCGCAAAAAGAGATTACATCAAATAGATCTCCACAAGAGAGGGGGAGAACATTGTATTGAGATCCAAAAAGAGAGAAGAAGCCATCTAACTAATAACTATGGAACCGTAGGTCTATCGTAAACTACTCACAACTCATCGGAGGGGCAAGGATGTTGATGTAGAGGCCCTCCGTGGTTGATTCCCGCTCCGGCAGAGTGCCGGCGAAGGCTCCAAGATGGGGTCTCACGGATACAGAAGGTTACGGCGGTGGAAATTGTGTTTCGTGGTGCTCCTGGATGTTTTCGTGGTTCGTAGGTATATATAGGAGGAAGAAGTACGTCGGTGGACGCCCGAGGGTCCCACGAGATAGGGGGCGCGCCCTATAGGGGGGGCGCGGCCCCCTATCTCGTGAGGTCCTCGGGATCTTCTTGACTTGCACTCCAAGCTCTCCTGATCTTGTTCGTTCCAAAAATAACGCTCCCGAAGGTTTCATTCCATTTGGACTCCGTTTGATATTCCTTTTCTTCGAAATACTGAAATAGGCAAAAAAACAGCAGTACGGGCTGGGCCTCCGGTTAGTAGGTTAGTCCCAAAAATGATATAAATGTGTAGAATAAAGCCCATAAACATCCAAAAGGGGTAATATAATAGCATGGAACAATCAAAAATTATAGATACGTTGGAGACGTATCACTCATCGTGGCTCGGGACCTGCTACGATGTAGGCAGGCGGAAGGCTGTTGCGATGCCCTACTAGAACGGGTCGCCGAGCTGCTGGACGCTGCGTGTAGGGGAGTGGCACCATTCTGCGTCCTGCCTACATCACAAGCTGTGGCGGGGGCGCACGCTTGCCCCTGCCACACCCACGCGCCCCCCTCGGAGCTCCTGGTGGGGCCTCTCGGTGTCGCCCGTCCTACTCTGACTGTGCTGCCTCAGGGTGAGGCGGACCCGGGCGGGCTCCCCTAGGGCCGTGCCGGGGTGCCAGCTCGCGCCCGTTAGGACCTGGTGCTAGGCCCGGAGGACATCAGCACGGGGCACCCGGTCAGCGCCTCGGGCGCGGCCAGCCCGGAGGCCTACGTACCAACCGCGATGGATCTGCAATACACGTCAAGGGAAGGCCCCAGCCGGCTCCCCTCACTAGGCTGGGTGCTGGGAGCGCATGAAGCCGAGGCTCTCCGCGAGCCACCCCAGAGCTTCACCAACACCTTCAACGACAACAATCACTGGGTATAGCCGATGCCTCAGGAGCACGATTACACTAACCATGAACCGTAGGTGAACCCAGCCACAGCCGCTATCAGGGCCCCCAGGGTGATGGTCCCGCTGTGGGCGGGCAAGGAGCCCTGGGAGCAGCACGAGGGGTGCCCAGGAGCAGGGCCTCCCCCACGCCGCATGGAGGAAGGCGTAGTGCGGAGGTAGGTCCTCTACCGGGGAAGGCGCCGGCGAGCCCTCCCCCCCGACTAAGGGCCTACAGTCGCCGAGGGTGCCGCCAGCATCCTTCTTGCCCCTTGGTCTCGTCCTGGTTTCTGAACGCCCCAATGGTGGTCGGGTGTGGCGCAGGGCGGTGTCCTCGTCGGGCGAAATGAAGCAAGGCCCCGAAGATGCTAAGGCCCCTCACGGGGTCAGGAATACAATCACCACGCACGTACCTTGCCGTAACCCGACAATCGGCTTCTCGCAAGGCACTCTAGGGCAGGTTAGCATGCTCCTTAGGAGGCTTAAAACCTCGTGAGCCCGCGGTAGGCTGACCTTAGGAGAAGAGCACCACTGCGGCATCAGGACCCGCTTGAGACCGGCAGAACCAAAGGTAAGTTGCAATAATTACCTTGTTGGGGAACCTGCAGGCTCGCTGGGGCACACTCCAGACCCTACTTCAAAAGCATTTCATCATTTCATACATCGTAAGCCCCCCCCCCTTCAAAAAATGCTCTCACACCCCACAAGGCTATGTCTGGAGTTTCTTTTCATATAGGTCAAATTAAAGAAGAAACATAGGTCTAGTTGGATGCGTCGTCTTCACCTTCTCCATCCGCGCTGCCCGCACTGTTACGATCATCCTCCTCATCCTCGCTACCTACACCGTCTTCTTCAGCCGGAATCACAAGCGCGTCATCCTCGGGGGCAAACTCCACTACCAGGGCATCCACATGATCATCCACCCAGCCGGCCAGGTTGTCCTAGATGACCACAGGCACGGGGGATATTGTGGCGTCGAAGTCGAAGTGAGGATCAAGGTTGAGGAGGTGGCTGAAGACACGTGAGAACGCGTCTCGCAAGCCCTTGCAGCCCGATCCTCTAGGCGGGTCGTGATATCGGTGAAGAAGCGGAGGTGGCTGGCGTAGTCATCCTCGTGTAGGTGAGGAGCGCTCTCATCACAAATGGCGCCCAAGGCTCGGATGGCTCTGACTCTGAGGGCCTGGAGCATCAAGGCATGCTCACGCTGCACCGTCCGGCAGTGGTTCGCTTCGTTCGCGGTCTTCCCTGTGAGGGACGTGATGTCCATGATCTGCTGCTAAAGGGAAGATAGGTCAGCACGAGCAGAGGCCAAGGTGGACTCGGAGGAGACCTGAGCTTCCTTGGCGGCCCTCTTGTGCTGCTCCGCAGATTCTAGCTTCGTCTTCAGGGCAGCGGTCCTACCCTCAAGCTCGGCCTCCAGGAGCTCCAACTTTAGGCGATATTCATCTACAAGAGCCGCGCGAACCCCTGCCACCTTCTAATTGATCTCCTGCTGAACCCTGGCCTCCCGAGTGGCAACGACATCCTCAGAAGTGGTTGACTAACGCTCCCTCACTTCCAGTCATTCAAGATCCAGGTTGCGCTCCGTAGCGTCCAGCGCCCGCTCCTCCTCGCTCTTCTGGATTTCTGCCTCATCAGGAAATGCTTCGCCTAGTGGCGCAGCCAAGGAAACCCTACACGCTTCAATCTGCTGCTCAAGGGCAGCGTTTGAATCCTGGAGTTCCCGCTCGCGCTCCTCGGCCACCTCACGGCGATGGTCGGCGGCCCTGGCCTCCTGTTGGGCACGGGCGCAAGCTGCATGAGAAAGTGCAAGGGATGTTGCGGCGCTCGCGCTTGCTTGCTCATGCTGAAGGCGCCCAAGGTTGATTGTGACCTTCAGCTGGTGCCACTTGCGCGCCAAGCGGAGGTCCTCCGTCTCCAGGTGGGCGTCGACGTCAGCAAGCTCTCCTCCAAGTCAAAGCAGCATGCACATCGCCTGGCCAAAAAGCTCATGGTGGATAGCGCTACGCCCGCGTGCGAACTCCAGCGCGTGGCCAGGCCCTCCCTCCATGCCGGGGGCCATCAGAGGGGCACAGAGCATCTCGCATGCCTCCGGCGGGATACTGGGAGGCGCGATCCTACTGCTTGAAGGTGAAGCTGATGCCAACGGCGCCCAACCGCCAGTAGTGGCTAATGGAGCGGCCCCAGACCAGGCCGCGAAGGAAGGATGTTGCAAGCACAAAGCCGCGGCCCCCCAACAGCATGTCAGCCGCTTGAATTGTCTCCGTGTCTCACGCAGGAGTCGGGCACGGGGGCTTGGAGTAAGGAGCTGGCCAAGGCCCCCCGGAAGACGCCTCTCCTGAGGTCTTGCCGCTGCGACCGAAGGGATCCTGTGGAACCTTGGTCAGGGAAAGGCGCAACATGCAAGAAGCCACTGGAATAAGGTACTTACTCGTCCATGGCTATGTACTTCCTCTGCTTCAGCGGCCGATAGGCGTCACCATTGAAGCTCGGAGGCCCTTTCCTCTTGCGGAGTGCTTCAAGATTCAGGCGAAGCCGGCTGAGCATCGGGGATTGATCCTCTGCAGCTGGAGCGCTCGACGGGGCCCCTTGGACAACAGCCTCAGGAGCGTCAGGCGGCACCTGCCCGTTAGCCACTACCTCAGGCCCGCTCGCCCAAGTCTCGGTAGCGGTCGTCTCACGGGCATCGGGTCACTCCAGCCCCCCAATGACTCCCTCATGGGCCCCCGCCAGGACCTCAGGAGCATCTGCCTCTTGGGCAACCGTCGGCACCTACCCCCAGTGGTCGCCCCAGTGGCACCCGGTGGCATGCACCCCCTGCGTCCACACTCGGGGCACGCCCCACGGGGTCGATGAGCAAGGGATCCACTTGCGAGGCCCTTCGAGGCCTGCTGGGCGCAACTCCCACTAGTCAAAGAAGGGCATCTTCCTCAAGAAGTCCACATTGTTTGAGCACTAATATAGGAGCCAGCCCTCCCCTAGAAGCGTGGCTGGCTCTGGGTCGCCCGTCAGAAGCCCGAGAACCATGCGCACCGTCTTGGAAGGAAGCGCAGGCACCTGGAGCCTCATGGGTTCCTTGGTGCTAGTGAAAGCCCACATTAGGCGGGAATGGCGCTGGAGCGGGGCGATGCGCCACCGGATGAATTCCTACACCACCATCGGCACCGACACCTCGAGCTTCTTCGGCCTTGTTAGTCGTTTCCAGACACAGGCAAGCTGATGGTCGACAAGCTTCATGTGCCCCTAGCCGGAGCTGGGTACCGCTAGCGCTCGAGGGAGTAGGAGAAGGGGGCTGCTCGTGCCGGCGTCCACAAACAACCATTGTTTTCCGAATCCCTGCACATCTAGCGAGAGCTTAAAGTCAATCCCCGAGCCAGCCGTCACCAGAACAGCCTAGAAGGCCGTGCACCCTGAGCACTGGCAAGCATCAACTAGACGAAGCAAGAAGAAATGGCGGAAGCAAGAAGGGGGAAGCCGCTGGCGCCAAATCTGCAAGAGGGTTTGCGAGTTCGAGGGAGAGAAGGAGCCAATGCCAAGCGCGACAATCAACGGAGGCAGGCTGCACTAGCAATGGGCGGCTGCCAGGCCTGGCGGATTTCAAGGCGGCATGGGGAAGTGGAGACACCCACGTCCCATCAATCGCCACGCGCGACCCATGGCCGCAGGCGGTTAGGGCCCGCGGTGCTCCATGCTTGTCCTTTGGCTTGGTTTAGAAGCCAAGTCCGAGTGTGCCTTGGGCCTGGGGGCTACTGTTGGCGTTCTAGATATGGGGGTACCCAGACTTGCCTGCCTGCGGCCCGTGGCGTGGCTCCATCGATGGCCTGGTACGACCCACTTTCGACATTGACAACTCAAGACCCTCACGAGGGGCCAAGCCTCGCGAGGCGGACGACACCAAGAGCTCTAATGGGATCAGCCTCCTCAGGCTGGCTCCCAAGGAGCATAGATTTCTATGCAAGGCTCACCTCGCGAGGTTTGGGTGACATGAGCCATGACGATCGAGGCCAGGCGGACGCCAGTGTGTGCAGTGTACCAGTTTACTCTTTGGTGCAAAAGAGGCAAGCCACAGGCACGGAGTCCCAAGGAAGCAGCCAAAGGTTTCCATTCTCGTGCAACAAGACCAAGACCGCCAGGACGGCAGGACGGAGGTCATCGCCGAGCCCACCGCAGCGTCATGACCATAGGCTTTTGCAAGCGAAGGCCACTTTAGTCAGGATAAGATGTACTAGTTGTATCCCTTCAAATTTGGCCGTTGTGGGATCCCTTCCCACCTTCATTGGGAAGAGGACCAAGGCCGCTATAAATCGGACCTAGCCACCATTGGCAAGGGGGGGACGGCAAAGAGAGCCGAACGCATCCATTCCACCCTCACCAGCTCACTTGGGTCAAGAACACACCTCCTGAGGTTGTTCTTCACTGTACTAGTTCATCCTCATCCCCTCGAGGACCAAGGAGTAGAGTTTTACACCGCAAGGTGGCCCGAACTTGGGTAAACTGCTATGTCCCCTTTCCGTCGAGCTCGACGCACTAGGCTATGAGATTGGCGAGTAGGCAGACTGGGGAGAGTGAGATCTTCACACGCACCCCAAAGTTCGAACCTCTCAAGGGTTTGCGGAGCCCAAATCCGACATCAGCTTCAACATAAGCCGTCACGTGGGGCGAGTCGTGACGAATCTCACTAAGGAGAACCGCCTCTGCACCATAAACCATAAAGAAAGGCATGTAACCTGTATATCTGTTGGGGTAGTATTAATAATCCATAACACTAAGGGTAACTCTTCGACCCGACAACCCGTCGTCCTCTGCAAAGGGACCATAAGCCGGGGTTTGATACCTCTCAAGATTTCTTGATTGGCTCTTTCAGCTTGACCATTAGACTGGGGGTGAGCCATGGATGATGCCTCAAGACGAATGTGTTCTTGTTGATAGAATTCTTTCATTGCACCCTTAGACAGATTAGTACCATTATCAGTAATGATACTATGAGGGTATCCAAAATGAAAGATCACCTTTTTAATGAATTAAACCGCCGTTGCTGCATCACATTTGTTGACCGGCTCAGCTTCAACCCACTTTGTAAACTTGTCAACAGCCACCAGGAGGTGAGTCTTTTTGTCCTTGGACCTTTTAAAAGGACCAACCATATCCAACCCCCAGACTGCAAACGGCCAAGTAGTTGGAATCATCCTCAATTCTGGAGCCGGCACATGAGCTTGTGTTGAAAATTTCTGACAACGATCGCATTTACTGACCAAGCCTTCTACATCAACATGAGCCGTCAGCCAATAAAACCCATGACGAAAAGCCTTAGCAACAATAGACTTAGAATCGGCATGATGGTCGCGATCTCCTTCATGAATCTCTCTTAGAATTTCACAACCCTCCTCAGGACAGATGCATCGTTGAAACACCCATGTAACACTGCATCGGTATAGCTCACCATTGACAATAGTCATTGACTTAGACCTCCGGGTTATTTGCCTGGCCAAAGTTTCATCATCAGATAACTCACCCCGGGTCATATAAGCCAAATATGGAACAGTCCAATCATGAATAACATGGAGAGCCGCCACCAACTATGCCTCTGGGTCAGGAACTGCCAGATCTTCCTCCGTAGGGAGTTTAACTGAACGATTATGCAGAATATCAAGGAAAATATTAGGTGGTACCGGCTTACGCTGGGACCCTAACTGGCTTAAAGCATCAACAACCTCATTTTTCCTATGATCAACATGCTCCACTTGATAACCCTTGAAATGACCAGCAATAGCATCCACCTCGCGGTGATAAGCCGCCATGAGTGGATCCTATGAATCCCAAGTTCCCGAAATTTGCTGAGCCACCAAGTCTGAGTCGCCAAAACACCTCACCCAGTTTAGATTCATCTCTTTAGCCATCCGAGGACCATGGAGCAAGGCTTCATACTCAGCTGCATTGTTAGTACAAGGGAACATCAACCTCAAAACATAACAAAATTTATCACCTTGTGGGGAAGTCAAAATAACTCCAGCCCCCGAGCCTTCCAATTTCATGGATCCATCAAAGTGAATAGTCCAATATGTGTTATCCGGCTTTACCTTCGGCATCTGCAGCTCTGTCCAATTATTGATGAAATCCACAAGTTCTTGAGACTTGATAGCTGCCCGAGGCATATATTTCAAACCACGACGTCCAAGCTCAATAGCCCACTTGGCTACCCGACCCATGGCTTTTCGGTTTTCAATAATATCGCACAGGGGAGCAGAACTAACCACAGTGATGGGATGACCAAGGAAATACTATTTCAACTTACGGCTAGCCATGAACACGCCATAAACTAGCTTCTGCCAATGTGGGTATCTCTTCTTAGATTCAATGAGCACTTCGCTGACATAATAAACCGGCCTTTGAACCGGATATTCCTTTCCTGACTCTTTCCTTGCCGACCGCTGATCCCTCCGCCGCTGCTGCAGCGTCAGGCTCCGAAGAGCCCCAGCCCGGCACCTATTTGAAGGCCGGCAATGGCGTCTTCATCAAGCTCCCCTGGGCATCGAGCTCCAGGGCGCCGATCAAAGGAGAAATCTTTGATGAAGAGTTGCTCGCCTCCGCTGGGCTGACGCTGGTCGACGCGCCGAGCAGCAGCAGCGGCGAGCCTGAGGAGGAGGAGCTGCTGCGGATGCTGTTGTCGCTCTACCGTGCCCGACAGGCCAAGCTGGTATCCCGAGAAGCGCTTGTCGCGAAGGCAGGAGTGGACATCGAGAAGCACGCGGAGGAGCTCCGGGGCCTCAACCAGGAAGCTCTCCGGTCCCTGGCAAAGGAGCGGGAGCAACTCGCCGAGGAGCGGAAAGCCTTCCTCCTCGAGAAGGCTGAAGTTGAAGAGCAACAGCGGCTTGCTGCCGAGAAGCTGTCTGCGCAGGAAGGCGAGTTGGCGCAGCGGAAGGTTAACCTTGACAGCCACGAGGAGGAGCTTGCCGCGCGCGAGCAAACATTCGGCGGGGCTCTCAAGGAAGCAGAGGATGCTGCCGCAGCTGCCGAGGCCGCCAAGAAGGAGCTGGAGACGAAGGTGGCGCAGCTGGAGGCCGATCTCAAGGTGAGCGGCGAGGAGCTTGCTGCGCTCAAGCATGAGCGCGAGAAGGACGCCTACACCCTTGGCGAGCTGCAGGGTCGTCTCGCCGAGAGGAGCAAGGAGCTTAGCGCCGCCAAGGACTCCAACGCAGATCTTGAGTTGAAGCTGACTACTTTGACCAAGACGCTGGACGGTGCCAGGGAGCAGGAGGTGGCCTTGAAGGAGAAGATCAAGGCCGACGAGGCGCTGCTGGCGAGTGCTGCTACTGCCCAGAACACTTTTAGGGAGAATGTGGAGCACTGGACCGAGGGTCTCGTGGATGTTGCCGCAGCCATCGACAGGGAGCTGGCACAGCTGGGGATGGAGGATCTCGGGTATTCCTCCGATGAGCACCTCCAACCCAGCGCCAAGCTCAGCTTGTTCTTCAAAGGCGTGGCGACGGCCCTCCAGTGACTCCGGGAGAAGATCCCAAAGCAGCTGGCCGACGAGTTGGGCAAGATCTGCGCGGGAGCTCTTCAAAAGGTGCTGGTGAAGGTGGCCTTCCGCAACCCAGGCCTCAACCTCACCAATGTCCTCAGGACCTTGCCGCCGGATGCTGATCTGGAAGCGCTCAAGACCCTTGTCGCACCCATTGTGGACAAGGTGAGCGGGATCAAGAGGGTTGAGGGTGATCACGTAGATTAGGCCGCCCGTTTTCTCTTTTTCTTGTCGCTGCTGGTCATGTTATGAGAACAATCTGTTAGAGCTGCGACAAGCTATCTTGTAATATGACTCTATTTTGGGTAGCGATTGCTATGTTATTTCCTTTACTTGATTCCTTCCTTTGTATGTTTTTGCCCTACGCTTTTAGGGAACTTGTCGGCGCAGGCACCTTAGCCGCGAGCGCTGAGTGCGGGACGTCAGCAGCCTGCTGGCGGTGCCGCTACTGACAAGAAACCTTGTCGCAACTAGTCGCAGCTCACTTAAGTTGTTGAGCGGACTCAAAACAAAGTAAGGGCGCAACTAGCTACGAGTTGGTTCCTCCGCGCACAGGTTTTCCATACAAAGCACGGTCGTTCGAGGAAGATAACTTAAAAATTTTAAAACTGATTGCTCAAACTTTAGCAACTTAGCTTTTCTGTCGTTTGCTTCCTGGTAAGGCGAAACTTCCTTGAACGACGCTTGGTCCACACCATTATCTTCTCCTTTCCCCCTGGCAAACTTGTGGGCGAGGGAACCTTCCTTTCTTTGAGAAAGAGAAAGAAGAGAAAATAAAGATATGGAGCCTTACGGCTCGTTATTGCTTACCGGGGGTAGGCGCTGCACAAAGTGTCAGATAACACATGCAAAAAAAAGTAGAAAGCATGAAATTGACAAGATGTGCGGAGCACATGAGCTTTACTTATGCACGGGGTCTGCGCCCGGCTTCGTACAAAGGATTACATGCAACATCAGCAAGACTTTGTACAAAAAGTGGTTGCCGGAACAGGTTCCGGCAACTGCGCCTTACGGGTAAAACTTACGAAGATGCTCAATGTTCCAGGAGTTGCTCACCGGAATGCCATCTTCGGTCTCAAGGCGGACAGCGCTAGGCCTAGTGACTCGTTTCACCCGGTAAGGGCCTTCCCACTTCGGTGTCAACTTGTTGGAATTCTTGGCGGACTGAACGCGCCGAAGAACAAGGTCACCTTCCTCGAGACTTCTGGCATTAACTTTGCGGCTATGGTAGCGGCGCAAAGCTTGCTGGTATCGAGCAGCTCGTACAGCGGCCTGAAGACGGTCCTCCTCAAGGAGCAGCGAGTCATCTTGTCGCAACTGCTCTTGCTCAAGCTCATCATAAGCGAGCACTCGAGGTGACCCGTATACGAGTTCCGTGGGGAGAACTGCCTCTGCTCCATAGACTAGAGCGAAAGGTGTCTGGCCAGTGGCTCGATTTGGCGTCATCCTGATCAACCAAAGAACCACCGGCAGCTCCTCAATCCAGTTCTTTCCGCACTTGTGCAGCCTGTCGAAAGTCCTGGTCTTGAGCCCGCGCAGCACTTCAGCATTCGCCCTCTCCACTTGACCGTTACTTCTTGGATGAGCAACAGAAGCGAAGCAGACCTTGGCGCCAAGATCTGGGACGTACTGCATGAAGCTGCGGCACGTGAATTGCGTGCCGTTGTCGGTGATGATCCTGTTAAGGATCCCGAAGCGGCAAACAATCGACCTGAAGAACTTGACTGCTGACTGTGCTGTCACCTTCCTCACTGCTTCCACTTCCGGCCACTTTGTGAACTTGTCGATTGCAACGTACAAGTACTCAAAGCCCCCGACAGCTCGGGGAAAAGGGGCCGAGGATGTTGAGCCCCCAGACCGAAAATGGCCAGGATAAAGGGATCGTCTAGAGAGCTTGAGCTGGCTGGTGTATCTGCTTGGAATGGAACTGGCACGCTTCACACTTGGTTACTTGTGCAGTTGCATCCTGGAGGGCTGTCGACCAAAAGAAACCTTGCCGGAACGCTTTGCCGGCAAGTGCTCTTGCGCCAATGTGGTGACCACATATGCCTCCATGTATCTCTGCCAACAGCTTTTGTCCGTCTTCCCAGTGAATACACTTCAATTTCACGCCGTTGAGTCTTCTTCTATACAGTGTGTTGTCGACAAACTGGTACATACTTGACTGCCGGGCTACTCTTTCCGCTTCTTCTTGCTCTTTGGGAAGTTCTCCTGTCTGAAGGAAACGGACAATCTGCTGTGCCCATGCTGGAGCTTGCGGCTCGACAACAAGGATTAAAGGCACATCTGCTGCTGCGGGAACATCCGCTTCTACGGCGAGAACCTGCGGCTCAGCCGGAGCTTGACGTTCCTCGACAAGCTTGCCGGAGCAAAACTTGTCGGGAGCGTCTGCTTCAACGGAACAAACCCTAGGGCTTGCCGGAGCAGACTGCTCCTCAGCACCCTTGGTGTTGATCTTGAGGACCTTCTTGGCGGCGGCTTCGGGGAGCTCTGCCGGAAAATAGTCACCAGAAATCAACTTCCTCTTCTTGCTCTGTCCAGTTGATGGCGTTACAGATGGTTGAGTCAGTTTGAGCACAAAGATCCCTGGTTCCACAGGTAACTTAAGTGCGGCGCACTTCGACAGGCCATCGGCAATGTCGTTCCGAGCTCTTGGAACATGTTCCATCTGTAGGTCGTCAAAGTGCTCTTCTAGCTTTCTCACTTCATCATCATAAGCTTCCATCAACGGACTCTGATAATTCTTGTTCACTTGGCGGACGACAAACTGTGAGTCACCCCTAACAATGAGCTTCTTGATCCCAAGGTCTGCTACGATCCTGAGACCGGCAAGCAAACCTTCATACTCTGCGGTGCTCTCCGGTGGGTGCAACAAGTAGCACGCCCGCACCGGCGCCTTGCAGCGAGAAGGAACCATCAAAGTACATCAGCCACTCTTTGCTTGCTTCCTTGACGGGGATGCTTGTTTCTGGAATTTCTTCATCTTGTGTTGGCGCCCATTCTGCTATGAACTCCGCCAATGCTCTGCTTTGGATAGTTGAAGTGCTCTCAAACTTGAGGCCAAAGCTTGACAGTTCCAGTGCCCACTCGACAATCCTGCCTGTTGCTTCTGGATTTTGCAGTATCCTCTTCAGCGGAAAACGAGTGACGACTGTGATCTCATGTGCTTGGAAGTAATGGCGCAGCTTTCTCGAGGCCATGAGAAGGCCAAAAAGCAATTTCTGCACACCGGAGTACCTTGACCTAGCCCCCTGCAGAAGGGAACTGACAAAGTAAACTGGGCGCTGCACCATTCTTTTCTATATCTTCTCACGCGCATGCGCAGATCCATCTTTGTCGGGACCAGAGCTTGCCGGTGAAGTCCCCTGCTTGTCGCTGGATGCATCTGCCGTGGTTGCTGGCTCATCATCCGCCTCCCTCTCCGCTACTAACGCAACACTAACCACTTGATTTTTTGCCGCTATATATAGCAGCAACTTCTCTTGTGGCTTAGGTGCGACAAGTGTTGGAGTGGAGGACAGGTATCTCTTTAAGTCCTGCAGTGCAGCCTCCGCTTCCGGAGTCCATTTCATTGGACCTGCCTTTTTCAATATTTTGAAAAATGGCAGGGCGCACTCAACAGACCTAGAGATAAACCTGCTGAGAGCAGCTACGCAACCGGCAAGTCTTCGTACATCCTTGACGCGCTTTGGTGCTTCAATCTGCTCAATGGCCTTGATTTTGTCGGGATTGGCTTCAATTCCCCACTGAGACACGAAGAACCCGAGAAGCTTGCCGGAGGGGACTCCAAACACACACTTCTCGGGGTTAAGCTTGAGGTTGATCTTGCGCAGATTTGCAAAGGTTTCATCTAAATCTTGAATCAGAGTCTCCTTGTCCTTGTTCTTGACCACTATGTCATCCATGTAGGCTTCCACATTTCTGTGTATTTGCGGCTCAAAAGTGTCATGGACTACCCTTGCAAATGTTGAACCAGCATTCTTTAAACCGAAAGGCATCCGTACGAAACAGTATGTGCCACATGGGGTGATGAATGCGGTCTTCTCCTCATCCTCTTCTGCCATGAAGATCTGATGGTATCCTGAGTATGCATCAAGAAATGAAAGCAAGTCACATCCGGCCGTGGAGTCAACAATCTGGTCGATGCGCGGCAAGGGAAATGGGTCTTTGGGACAAGCTTTATTGACATCGGTAAAGTTGATACAAAGCCTCCATTCCCCGTTTGCCTTGCGCACGACTACAGGGTTGGCCAACCACGTAGGATGGAGCACTCCTCTGACAAGGCCTGCTGCTTCCAATTTCTTGATTTCTTCTGCGATGAATTCTTGGCGCTCCACTGCCTGCTTCCTAACTTTCTGCTTGACGGGCCGCGCATGAGGACAGACGGCAAGATGGTGCTCGATTACTTTCCTAGGAACACCGGGGATGTCAGACGGTTGCCACGCAAATACGTCGACGTTCGCCCGCAGGAAAGCAACAAGCGCGCTTTCGTATTTAGGGTCGAGAGTGGGACTGATGGTAAAGGTACCACCAGTGCCATCCTCCTTGGCGGACACCTTCTTGGTCTCTGGTGGAGCTGCCATTGTCTTCTTACACTTGCCGGTGGAGCTCGATGGTGCGTCCTCGACGGTAGCGCAGCACTCCGATGAGGTGCGCTTGCCGGAGTGGGCATCAGAACTCTTGCCGGACTTGGTCTTCTTCTTTGCCCCGGGAGCTTCAACGGCAAGTGACTTGCGATCTGTTGCGGCTCCTGCTTCCCGGTAGATCTTGTCGGCGCAGATAAGAGCATCCTTCTTGTCGCCAGGGACAGAGATGACACTTATCGGGCCTGGCATCTTCAGCATGTTGTATGCATAGTGAGAGGCTGCCATGAATTTGGCGAGTGGTGGACGGCCGAGTATCCCATTGTAAGGCAATGGAAAGTCAGCAAAGTCAAAAGTGACCCTCTCAGTCCTGATGTTCAACTCGCTGCCAAATGTCACCGGCAACGTGATCTTTCCCTTCGGCTTTCTCCTTCCCGGATTGATTCCTTGGAATGTGCCGGTCTCTTCGAGCTCATCATCAGGGATCTGGAGTTTCTGGAGTACCGTGGAGGAGATCAGGTTCAAGCCGGCCCCGCCATCAACTAGCATCTTAGTGACCTTGAGGTTGCGGATAGTTGGTGAAACCAACATCGTCAAGCACCCGACCGCAGTTATGTGATCAGGGTGGTCCTCAATATCAAAGATGATAGGCGTGCTGGACCATTTCAGAGGCTTGCGTGACTCGACGGGTGGTTCTGCCGCATTGACTTCCCGCACCCACTGCTTGAGCTGGCGGTGTGAAGTATGCAGAGAAGCACCGCCGTCAACGCACAGGACCTCTGTGGCTTTCTGGAACTCCTGCTCATCGGTCTCGTCATCATCCATATCTTCATCGTCGTCGTCATCTTCATCCTTGTCGCAGCCGCGGGGAGGTCTGTCTCCTTGCCGCTGCTTGGCCTTGCCGCGGCGTCCTCCTCGGCCGGGGCGTTTCTTGCCGGCTCCTCCAACACCTTCCTAGGCCTTCTCCTTGTCGCGTCGTTCGTATTCAGCCTTTTGCTGCTCGACAAGCTGCTCGACCTTCTGGCAGCTCTGGAGGTCATGGCCCATGGTGCGATGGATCTTGCAGTACTGCTTGTTGGTGCCGTCCTGGCGACCGCCACAGCCTGGTAGTTGGTGCCTGCGGCAATCTCCTCGCCGGAGCTACCAGCTTTGGCTTTCTTGGCGCCACCTCCGTTGCCAGACTGCTCAACGACTAGCACATCTTTGCCTTTCTTCTTCCTGTTGTTCCGCCGCCGGTTTTTCTTTGCCGAGGCAGCCTCCTCACTATCAGATCCTCCTGCTTCTGTATTCTCTCCGGGGAGTTTCCTCCCTTCCTCAGCACGTGCACACTTGTTGGCCAGGGCATATAGCTCACTGACATCTCTGATCTTGCACATCGCCATCTCCTCCCGCATCCTGCGGTTTCGCACGTTCTGATGGAACGCGCTGATTACTGCGGCAGGGTGGACATCTGGGATGTTGTGCTGTACGCGGCTGAATCTCTGAATGTACTTGCGCAGGGGCTCTCCTTCCTTCTGGGCGAGCAGATGAAGGTCGCTCTCTTGGCCATGAGGCTTGTGGCCGCCTGTAAAGGCGCTGACAAACTGATGGCATAGGTCTGCCCAGGAAGATATGGAGTTGTCCGGCAAGTGCATGAGCCAGGATCTGACATTGGGCTTGAGCACCAGCGGGAAGTAGTTGGCCAGGATCTTGTCGTCCCGCCCCCCGGCAGCTTGCACCGCAATGGTGTAGATGCTGAGGAACTCCGACGGATGCGACTTGCCGTCGTACTTCTTTGGTACGTCTGGCTTGAAATTCTTCGTGCTAGGCCACTGGACTTGCCGCAGCTTACGAGTGAACGCAGGGCAACCTACCGCGTATGGCAAGTCGCCTGGTTCCCCTGGTGCATGCATGTCGATAGAGGGCCCAACGCGCTGGTCCGATTGACGCCGCGCTTCTCTTCGGCGCTTGATGCGAGTTCGAGCGTCTTCTTGCTGCCGTTCGTGAAGAACTTGGCGCTGATCGCGACGAGCTCGTGGATTTGATGATGCGGTGGAGTTGCTGTCGAGGTGGATCCGGCGAGTCGGCGATCTTGGCCTTCGGGGTGGAGAGTGCATGGTGGTTGCACCCCCACCGGTTTCGTCGCCATCGGCTCGTGCCTGGCAGTCCTGCCGCGGCAGCGATGTACTCGGCTGCCACGGAGTGTCGCCGTTGGCGAAGCCGATGTGACTCTGAATGGTGGCCCTCCATTCATCGATCTTGTCTGCTGTTGGAGGGTAATCCAGGAGCAGTTGAGCTCGCGCCAAAGCTTCTGCTGGAGTGGTGGGCGGCAGTGGCGAACGGCGCGAGGAGCGGGATATGTCGGACTTCTAACTATGTTAGAAGGAGCAATATCCCGTCCAGGCGACCATGTCTTGCTCATGCCAGCATGTTGGCGTGCATGCTGGTCTTGAGTACCCCGAGATCCACCAGCTCGATCTTGGTCCAACGAACGTATGGCACTGCGAATACCATGACGCTGTCGGTCCTGCGCCTCCTGAGATGGGCGCGATGCATGTACGGATACCGAGGTCTGTGCAGCCTTGTCCTTGGACCTGGCAGCACCGTGGGCTCCCTCGTCGATGCTCGTTCTTCCGCCGGCGTCTACCCCGCCACCCGTTTGCTCCGGTGGTGGTGGGATCGACGTGGAGGGAACAGCTGCCGCCGAAGCCTTCTTCTTCGGTGGCATGTCGATGAAGAAGATGAAGATCTAGCTCGTGTGAACGTCGGATCAGGTTCACACAACCTCGACGCCCCCTACCTGGCGCGCCAAAGATGTCCGGGAAACTAATCCACGAACACCTATGGGACCGGCGGACCGAGCCCCTTTCGGTTCGGTGGGGGGCGGAGATCGCACGAAGAGCGGATCGAGGCGAAGCACACGAGCAGTTTACCCAGCTTCGGAGCTCTCCGGAGAGATAACACTCCTACTGCTGCATGTCTGAGTGTATTGAGTTCTTGCTCGGGAGCGCTGAGTGCTACAGTACACACTAGCTGCTAGCGAGACCGAGCGTGAGTGTTTTTCTGACTTCGAACCCCCCTCCATGTTGCGCATGGGCCTCCTTTTATATGCTAAAGGGGTCTCCGACAGGTGGCAACTAGACAAGGGTAAAAATGGAAAAGGAATTGCGGTTGGTACAACTACATGTACAGTGTATCATACCTAACCCTGACGGCAGGGGACAAAGGCATTAAATGCCCATCTACGTCGCCCAAATAGTGCAAAAAGGGACCGTCAGGGACGCCACCGCTTGCCACAATGGCAATCTTGTCAGCGTCGCTTGCCACCGCGCACCGCTGGCCGCACAGCCTCTTGCCACGCGCGCCTGGAAAGGCCCCAGGGCGACACGTTGGTGGATGTGCTGGAGCGCGGGTACAGAGTGGTAGTTTGCCGCGGCAAGCGCCTTGCCGCGGTTGTTGTCTTGTCGCGTCCAGAAGCTTGTCGCTCACCGGGCCTCGCTGGGACGCGTGGCGCGTCGCGGAAAGTTCCTTGAGATGCCTTGGTTGGCCTTCCCGGCAAGCTCCTCTTGCCAGGGCCTTGTCTCCTTGGCTTGAATACTTTGTTCTTGAATGGCTCCAAAGGAACCACGGAGGACCTTGGCGGTCACCCGGCAAGCCTTGCCGCGGGGTGCTGCAACTGCCCGTGCACAAGTTCGGGATACTAGGGTACCCCTACTCTAGTACACCGACAACAACCGACAGTATAGACCTCTACACTGCAAATGTCCCTGCTCATCTTCACTGCAAGGAACATACTGTACTACTATCATACTCCCTTCATTCCAAAATATATGTCTTTGTAGAGATTTCCACTATGGATCACATACAGATGTATCCAGATACATTTTAGAGTGTAGATTCACTCATTTTGCTCCATATATAGTTCATGGTGGAATCTATACAAAGAATTTGCGTGGCTGGGATATGCAGTAGTAATTTCCATCTCGCAGATTTTGGTTTCGGGCGGTTACTGCGACTTTCCCTGCTTCGGTCAAATTTTGCAGAGTGCACGTTTACCGTGCCAACTCAATTTGAATCCCGTTTGTATTCTATTTTTTCTGGCAAGATATATTTTTTATTGGAATAAAATTCTATATACATCATTTTTTTATATATACTTTCAAAAGCATAACAAAGAATTCTGCTCCTTTATATGTATAATATGATTTACAAATACAATGATCTCAAAATCATAAGGTTGAATTCAAAAAATTTAAACCAAATTATGTTCTACTAAAATGTATGGATCAGTAATATCTACATATTAAATAACATAGTTGCACGTGAATTCATATGAGTATGCATGTTTGATAGATCAATTTTGGTTCGAGTATGGATTACATGTATAATCATCTCGAATTCAAATATTTGAATCCCTTTTATGTTGACTCCTTTGGCCCATCTCTCTCGCATGCATGCTCCTTCATGTAGCTATCACTCTCTTTTCTCCAGCTCACCCGCATGCTCACTTAATGTTTCTCCTATCCTCGCAAACACGGTCTCTCGACATCTCCCTTGAGAAGTGTCACACTCTCCCTATCATTATACATTACATGGTTTTCATTATCTCTCACGTCTCTACCATTTTCTAGTATCAATAGGTACCTAAGCTTTCTTTTTCACCACCACACACATAGTCTCCACTCGTCTTTCACTTTGTCTTTCTCTCTATGGCATTCTCTCACACAACCTATATGTCTCTAGATATGACTCATACCACTAAAATTACTCTCTCTCCTATAGACACAACATTTGTTGCGGTCTCCTTTCCATCTCCGTCCCAGACTGACATTATTCATTTGTTTACCGATCAGACAAACTACCCCTCTCTCACTCTCTCTCTCTCTCACACACACACACACAACTCCTGCTTCCACTCCCATTCCTAACTACCGTCTCTCTCTCTCACACACACAAAACTCCCGCTTTCTCACCCCCGATCGTATTTCTCTCACAAACATTTATCGACTAGCCTCTAGATAGGTTTATGCACCCACACACTCGTGCTTCCACTATCGCATACATGTCTCTCTCCTGCTGCTTGTATCCTTGTAGATTTTTCTTCCCTTCTTGAGACACGCCCTTTTGATCGTGCACACACACATACACAATATCGCCTCATTTTAAGCTGATACCTCTCGCACACACACTCTTTGTGTTTTTGTCATACATGCACTCCGTCCTCCTCCTCTCTCCCTCTCTCTCTCTCACACACACATGGGCTTTTTCCAACAACTAGCAAGATGCCCATGCGTTGCACGGAACATCAAGATGCATTTGTATGAGTAGTTTATCATGTGGGAGAAAAGGATGAACGAGGGAAGGCCTTATTTTCAAATGTGGAGACGGGTGTGGGTATATTTTTGCAAAATTGCCATAGTTTCCTTCCTATCCATCAGATATAGATCGGACGGCCTATATTGCTGGACGGCAGGCACACGATCATCACCGACTATGCTTTTTATAAGAGTAGGGATAAAAAAACAGAGTTGGTGATGATGGTGGGCCTGCCATCCTGCAATATAGGCCGTCCGATTTATATCTGACGGATAGGAAGGAAACTATGGAAATTTACCCGCACTCCTCTCCACATTTGCAGATAAGTCCTTCCCTCGTTCATTATTTTCTCCCACAAGATCTTGATGTTCCATGCAATGCACGGGCATCTTGCTAGTAAGAGTAGAAATTAGACATATACCACTTCTCGAATCTTGAAACCAACAACATTCCTTCCTTATCTCATGAAAACCGCCAAAGCGATATATTTTGAGTGAAACATAACATATTTTTAGTGATATACGTATTTCAAGACTAGACTCTTTTTTCTATCAAATCGGTGAATATATATTAATCTACTTTGATCGTGTGGCAACGCATTGGCACATTGCTAGTAGTTATTACCACTGTATAATTTTTTGGACACCAGACAAATGGTGGAGTAAATATATAAATAGAAGAAGCGCACACACGCAGTCGGTCTCTCGTTGTCTCGCATACATGAGAGTTACGTAAAGGCAATCTAAAAAATAAACCCTAAAACCCTAGGTGCACGATTGCTGCATGCGCGGGTACCGGGTACGTGGTGGAGCGGGACCACAAGTGAACGACCTGGAGGCGGTGGCTCGCTAGTTGCCACAGATCGAGTAGTCATGTTTAAAATATCATTTTTGAGCCAGGTTAAGAGTTCCGATTTTCAATGGGGCGTTATAAGTACTAAGTAGTTTTTAGAACGATTGGTATGGAGCGAAAACGGAATTCATAACTACTAGTACTCCCTCCGTCTAGGTGTGTAAGTCAGAGCAGGACAAGCAATGCGACCTAGGTGGCTTTAGATTGGGCGAAGAGGAGCAGCGGGACAAGCTAAACTTCCAATGAGAGCGATGTTACAAAGAGAAATAAATCAACATTTAATCGCTAGTTATTAGGATGCCTTTTTAGCTCTCCATGCAGGCCCACGTAATTGTATGCAAAACCGCTCTTGCCTAATCAATGCACACCTGTGATGCATGCTGGGGTTTCCACGGGGTAAGAACGAGGCATCGGAGGGAATCGAGGGGCAAGAGAACGCTCATGAATGAGGCTGGGAGGACATCAAAGTGAATTTAATGTTCCATGCCTTAAGATTTTGGGAAAAGCTAGATTTTGTAAGGTGACTTATACACCTAGACAAAGGGAGTACCTCCTTGGCGTATGGTTGTATGGGTTTATATTGTGAGATGTTGAACCTGGTAGTTATAGGGAAAATACTATGGTTTAGATGTTGTTTTTCAGTAATGAAAATCGGAAGGGGGAAACCCTTCTTTGATAAAAAAAATCTACTACCTCCGTTGTGGTTTACTAGTCCCCATCGTATTTTGGGTCAAAGTTTGTCCATGAATTTTACTTGTAAAATGTGAATGGAAAATGAGATTTTGTTATACCCAAACAAAAAAGGGCTGGAGGGAGTGATTGCTCTGACACGGACGCAACCTCTCATAGGGCAGGCATTGAACCGTCGTGTCGGCCAAGAGGGCCCCACTCGCTGCAGGCCCGGCTGAACACGCCTCCTCGCCGCATGCAACCGGCTTCAGACTGCCCCGCCTGCCTCCATCGAATACACATGTGTGCCGAAAACACGTCCTTCTGTGAGCCGACCGACATTTTAGAACACAAAAAATGACCAAAATATAATTAATTACGCATGGTCTTGACTTGTTGTGCTTGCACTGGTAGCAGGAACTAGAGGTTTTTCTTTATTTATAACTCTCCACACATTTTTTTGGCTTTGAAGTGAATCATGGTTGTGGACATTATCTATGAATTTGCAGATATCTGTGAACATGAGTTTGATGTGGAAGTTGAACTTGGAATGTCGGGCTTGCGCGTGAACTATACCATGTCCAATGCTTCATCTGTTATTGTTTGGAAAGTAATTGCTGTTATTACATGACCCGAAAAAAAATTGTGCCACATCAGTCGATGCACGGACATCACAACAGACATGCTGACTGGATAAACATTTGAACCTAGCTATTATGAAGGAAATTTTGTATTAACAACAATTTTAGATAGCAGGAGATGCCTAGCCTGTCTGTCTCTGCTAGCTTATTTCTGGATTCTTCCATCTCTTCTTTGGCTTACGTGAAGAGAGCATCAGTTGCTCTTTTCGCTTCTTCAGGAACCTAGCTACATTCTTAAGGGTTGTTGCATGCTTTCTTTCATCCATTACTAGAGCCACGAGGACACGAACAACTGACGACTCCACCTGACTTGTGTGTAATCCAACATCATATGGGAAATTGCACCTTGTGTCTAATCCAACATCATTAGGGAACTGACACCTTGTGTGTAATCCAGCCTCATTTTGGAAACATGATCTCTTGGTTGACCATACTTCCCTCCTCGCAGGAACTACATCCTGACATGAAGTTACTTCTTTTTTAGATCAATACTCAGAGCAACCCATATCCATTTAGTAGAAGACAGGTAAACAGGACTCGGAGAAGTGAATTCAAAAGGAAAAAAAATTATAAAAACAGACTACAAGGTGAGATACCCACTTCCTACATCAAGCTAAAAACGAAAGCATTAGGACGATTAAGACTCTTCTTATTACACATTGAAGAACATGAGGCTAAGAGAAACAGATACTACAACATATACGCATCGAAGAACACGAGGCTAAACGAAAGTAATTGAAAGGGTGTTACTTACCGAAGCTCGTTTTACAGGTTCGGTGCAGTTCCTCTTTAGCACGGCACACTCCTTGAAGATATCCCCAATATCCCATGTTTGGGCTTCATTGCTCCTCTGCATGTTCGCACTCGTGGTTTTAAAATCTCAACATGGCAAGAGAAATATACTACTAGTAATACTCACGCATCTTGTGGGCAACATTAAAGCACTCGTCTACCATGTTAGAGCATCTCCAACAGAATCGCAATGCGTGGCGCTTTAAAAGTGTTTACAGTGCCGAGATCGAGAAGTAGAGATAGAGAGTAGAGACTAGAGAGTAGAGGATAGTTCTCAGCATATAGATAGATAAAAAATAGATAATTCAACTACCCGTCATCTGACTCCTCCTCGGTGATGTCCTCCTCTGACGTCTGAATGTAAGCATGACGATACTGATCATCATTAGATTTCCAGGGCAACGCTGCTCCTAGACTCATGTTGAATTGAGCGTCCGCTTTTCTCCTACGCTTGTCCTCGCGATAGGCGGCTCGCTCCGCCCTCCTCTTCTCCCTCTCCGCACTCCTTTGCATGTAGAACTCGCGGGTGTTGATGATGTCCTATGGGAAGCGTTGGCGTCACAGTGCCATGGCTTCCTCGTCCATCTCGGCGATGCTGAGATGGTGCTCCCGCCTCCGGTTGTCGCGATCGCAACGATCCTCGTCGGTGATAAGCCGCGGCAGAGGCGCGAGCTCCTGCGCCCGCTCCCGCGTCGTCACGTTGGGGAAGTTCAATGTTCTATGAGGCCAAAGGAGGCGCCACGCCGCCGCGTCATATGTGCGGGTGGCCTTGTTGGCGGTGTTGAAATTGCCGAGGCCGAGGTGCATCCCGCGGAACCGGATCTCGGTGGAGAAGCGGCCGGAGGGGCGCATGCGGACGCCGCGGTATCCCCAAGTTTCCTGGCGACACGGCAGCATGGTGGCGCGACGGCAGCGAGGAGAGAAAGAGCGGGGAGCGAGTGGTGGCCAGGCATAGAGCGGGGAGAGAGCGGTGGCAAGGCACAGAGCGGTGGGGGGGCGTTGGATTTTATAAAGCGCGTCGGACGCCGCGCGCCAAAATTAGCGCATGCCTGACCACTTTTTCCCGCGCGCGCGCGATCCTTTCCCGACGTCCCTGCTATCTCTACTCTCTTCTCTACTGTTATATTATTTTATATTTTATATTTATCTCTACTCTCTACTTTTTTTATTTTAAAAAACAGCGTTGGTGATGATGGTGTGCCTGCCATCTTGCAATATAGGACGGCCGATTTATATATGACGGATAGGAAGGAGATTATGGCAATATTGCAGAAAGATACCCATACCCCTCTCTAGATTTGCAAATAAGGCCTTCCCTCATTCATCCTTTTCTCTCACAAGATAAAGTACTCATACAAATGCATCTTGATGCGTGCAACGCATGGGCATCTTGCTAGTTCTAAAAAACTTTCCATCATTTGCCACACTACTGGTTGTAGATGAAGACCAACCCAAGCACAACATGATACAGGAGCGATGCACAATTACAAGCTGATATTCTGTTGGACAATGGAGGCTATAACCAATTACTTTTACGGTAACAATACCAACCAGGAAATTTGAAGGGTAGGTATGAACAAAATTGGAAATGCACATGTACTGCTAAGTGATTCAATACACACATTACCAATCGAGGAGGAGAATGATGGTCGCGGCGGCCTCTATGCATCATGGTTGGCAACGGGAGGCAGTTCATTGTCCACGAGAGGGGTGCTTCTGCACTTGGCATCGGCTTTCGGGAAGCAGATCCGAGGCCATGGAAGACGGTGCCGGGGAAGAGGCTCCGTGTACGACGACGACGGTGGACCGACTCCAGTGCAGCGTGAAAGGTCGTCGATGAGGCAGATGCGCTGCGGTGGATGAGTGCGCCTATGTAGAAGGGGAGGAGCACGAAGGCTGCGGTGCCGTGGAGAAGTCTATTTTGCGGTGGGGATAGGAAATGGGGAGTATTCAGGTGTACAACTCTGGGAGCCGCGGTGGGGTTCGCTGGGTAGGGTGAACCTGAAGTTACGAAAACAGCCCCCTACTAAGCGTCATCCGTAGGCCTGTTCCGAAGGCTATGATGGTAACTTCCCACTGCTCGAATCAGGGTCGCGGGAGATTTTACCGCCGACCTCAAATTTTTGTGACACTGAACTCCCCGTGTGGCGTGCTGGGTGATTCGGCTAAGCAACTAGCGAGTAGTACTAGTAACTACTAGTACTCCCTCCGTTATTATTAACTCTGCATATTAGGTTTGACCGAAGTCAAACTTCCTAATGTTTGACCAAGTTTATAGAAAAATATAAACATTTACCATAATAAATATGTATGATGTGAAAGTACATTCAATAATGAATGTAATGGTATTTATTTGTTATTGTATATGTTAATATTTTTTGTTATAAACTTACTGAGAGTTTACAAAACTTGACTTTGACCAATGCTAATATGCAGACTTAAATAAAAATGGAGGGAGTACACATTTGTTTTCTTAGTTTGTAGTGAATTAATCATTTGTTGTAATTGTGAAATAAATATATTAGGCTACTGACTTCGAATGTAATGGTCTATACAAATCAATAGTTACAATCATTGTCAAATTCCAAGATGTATACGAGGTCTATAGTACTTCACAATATGCTCAAACTCATTAATCCCAATCAAATGAGAATCTAAATGCATTGCATAGTTATTTCTTTGTAGGATGCAACAAAACCAACCATAATTCTACATCATCCATTATAAAAGCAACATTTTTAACATATCCCAATGTGTCGTGGAATTGTCACGGCAGATGTCCTAATGCAAGGACTTAGTCATGGAGCCATCGCAACTAGGAAGCTTGAAGGGGTTAATCGGGACAAAGGACACGAGGTTTATAATGGTTCGGCCCCTTACGGTGAAGGTAAAAGCCTACGGTCCAGTTTTGAGTGGGATTGCTTATGTCTCGATAACCAGGGAGCAAATCGCTTGACCTAGCTCTCGAGTTGATGTTACTTGCACTGAAACGCCGCCGGGTAGTCCCTTTATCTACAAAGGCCGACGCCCAGCGGCTCTACAGAGTCATGGTCGGCTTATAAACAGTGTACGGCTCGGTCTCTTAATATTTCTTGTCTTACAACACAAGTCACGTATACATGGCGGTTTATCACTACGGGCCTTAAGTCGCCTCTGGGCTTTGGGACCTTACTGAACTGCCATCTTCAACCTTGGTCTTGGGCTTCAAAATACTCATATGTATAACCCAGCCCCTCCTGGGCAGGTCATACCTAATAGTTATATCCCCAACATTAGGCCCCAGATTGATTTGAACTGGTTCATGTAAGTCTTCGACACTTAAGAAAAATCTTCTGCTCCTTGCTTATAAAGCTTTTTGTAACCCGCCATGACGTAATCCCTTGAATTTGTGCTAACCCGCCATGACGTTGATGACCCACAAGTATAGGGGATCTATCGTAGTCCTTTCGATAAGTAAGAGTGTCGAACCCAACGAGGAGCAGAAGGAAATGATAAGCGGTTTTCAGCAAGGTATTCTCTGCAAGTACTGAAATATGTGGTAACAGATAGTTTTGTGATAAGATAAATTGTAACGAGCAACAAGTAACAAAAGTAAATAAAGTGCAGCAAGGTGGCACAATCCTTTTTGTAGAAAAGGACAAGCCTGGACAAACTCTTATAATAGGAAAAGCGCTCCCGACGACACATGGGAATATTGTCAAGCTAGTTTTCATCACGCTCATATGATTCGCGTTCGGTACTTTGATAATTTAATATGTGGGTGGACCGGTGCTTGGGTACTGCCCTTACTTGGACAAGCAACCCACTTATGATTAACCTATATTGCAAGCATGCGCAACTACAACAATAGTATTAAGGTAAACCTAACCATAGCATGAAACATATGGATCCAAATCAGCCCCTTATGAAGCAATGCATAAACTAGGGTTTAAGCTTCTGTCACTCTGGCAACCCATCATCTACTTATTACTTCCCAATGCCTTTCTCTAGGCCCAAATAATGGTGAAGTGTCATGTAGTCGACGTTCACATAACACCACTAGAGGCTAGACAACATACCAAATTCTCATGACTACTAATAGCAAGACTTCTCCCTTGTCCTCAGGAACAAACATAATTACTCACAAAGCATATTCATGTTCATAATCAGAGGGGTAATAATATGCATAAAGGATCTGAACATATGATCTTCCACCAAATAAACCAACTAGCATCAACTACAAGGAGTAATCAACACTACTAGCAAACTACTAGCACCAATCCCGGACTTGGGGACAAGAATTGGATACAAGAGATGAACTAGGGTTTGGAGATGAGATGGTGCTGGTGAAGATGTTGATGGAGATTGCCCTCTCCCGATGAGAGGAGCGTTGGTGATGATGATGGTGATGATTTCCCCCTCCCGGAGAGAAGTGCCGCCGGCAGAACAGCTCTGCCAGAGCCCTAGATTGGTTCCGCCAAGGTTCCGCCTCGTGGCCGCGGAGTCTCGTCCCGAAAGGTTGCTTCTTATTTTTTTCTCATCGAAAGACTTCATATAGGAGAAGATGGGCGTCGGAGAGCCACCAGGGGGCCCACGAGGTAGGGGGCGCGCCCAGGGGGCCCACCCTCGTGAGCAGGGTGTGGGCCCCCTGGCCTTGGCGGCGATTTTTCTTTATTTATTTCAAGGTATTCCGTGGAGTTTCAGGACTTTTGGAGTTGCATAGAATAGGCCTCCAATATTTTCTCCTTTTCCAGCCAAGAATTCCAGTTGCCGGCATTCTCCTTCTTCATGTAAACCTTGTAAAATAAGAGAGAATAGCCATAAGTATTGTGACATAAGGTGAAATAACAGCCCATAATGCAATAGATATTGTCATAAAAGCATGATGCAAAATGGACGTATCAACTCCCCCAAGCTTAGACCTCGCTTGTCCTCAAGCGAAAAGCCGATAACAATAAATATGTCCTCATGTTTAGAGGTAGAGGCGTCGATAAAAACAAAATATGGACATGAAGGCATCATGATTATTTCATAACAGCAACATATATAGATTTTGTCATATGATTACTCATGTTCAAGTGATGATCTTTTCACAAAGCCAAAGCATGAATCATAAACCTTATTGGGTACTAACAAATTATACCCTTAGTCATGGAAGCAATTGCAATTTATCATAACATCGGAAAGAGTCTATGTCAGAGCTTAAAAGCAAGTCCACATACTCAACTATCTCTTAGTCCTTCATAATTACTAGCAGTCACGCGATATTTGTGGTTACGGAGTTTTAATCGGACACAGAGAAAGATAGGGGCTTATAGTTTTACCCCACAACCTTTTACCTCAAGGGTAATGTCAACAATAATAATTCATGCTCCCCTACATCCAATTAGATATATATATCATACTCTTTCCAACATGCTGAGCTTGCCAAAGGATAAAATGAAAAAGGAAAGGTGAAGATCACCGTGACTCTTGCATAAGGTAAAGGATAATAATAAAAGATAGGCCCTTCACAGAGGGAAGCAGAGGTTGTCATGCGCGTTTAGGGTTGATGCACAAAATCTTAATGCAAAAGAAAGTCACTTTATATTGCCCCTAGTATGTGGACCTTTATTATGCAGTCCGTCGCTTTTATTGCGTACACAATAAGTTCGTACAAAGCTTATTGCTCTGCACTAATAAGTCATGCATATTTAGAGAGCAATTTTTATTGCTTGCACCGATGACAACTTACTTGAAGGATCTTACTCAATCCATAGGTAGATATGATGGACTCTCATGGCCAAACTGGTTTAAGGGTATTTGGAAGCACAAGTAGTATTTCTACTTGGTGCTAAGAATTTGGCTAGCATGAGGGGGAAAGGCAAGCTCAACATGGTAGAGGATCCATGACAACATACTTTATCTCGGATGTAAGAAAACACAACTCATTATGTTGTCTTCCTTCTCCAACCTCAACTCTTTAGCATGTCATATTGTAATGAGTGCTCCCAATCATAAAAGATGTCAATGATAATGTATCTATATGTGAAACCTCTCTTTCCTTATTACTTCCTATTAATTGCAACGATGACCAAAGCTATATTTGCCAACTCCCAACAACTTTCAATCAACATACTCTCTATGTGAAGTCATTACTTTCACTAAGATCAAAATGAACTCTTTGATTCTTTTTATTCTTTTTCTTCTATTCACCCAAGATCATGGCAAAATAATCAAGCCCTTGACTCAACACTAATCTTTATTATATAGCTCATGGACTCGATTACAAAGAAGGATCATAAAGCAAAACTCAAAACTAGATCATGCCATGACTTTATTATACTAAATCAAGACACTACTAATAGGATCGAACTAAGAAATACGGTAAAGATAGAAGTTGTGATGGTGATACGATACCAGGGCACCTCCCCCAAGCTTGGCAGTTGCCAAGGGGAGTTCCCATACCCATGTGATTATGTCTCCTTCTTTGTTGGTGGTGGTGGAGGTATTGTTGATGATGCAGGCTTGTCGTCCAACTTCCATGGCATAGGCTCACCATCATGGAAGGACGATCGAGTCTCCGGAATCCTCAAATCTGCAGCCAAACTCATCATTTAAAATCTATATTCATACTCACAGTTTTGATTTTGCAAATCATAATTTTGGGCTTGGAGGTGCTCGATCTTTTCTTGTAGCTTAAACATGGCCTCCTCGGTTTTCTTAGCGTCCGGCTCGTAGTTGTTGGTGAACACCTCGTGCATCTTGTGGCTAGCCTTGATTCCACGCTCCACCATTCCCTGACATTTGAAAACTTATTGCTCCATTTCTTTGAGCCTCGACTCCATGCTTCCGGTTCCCTTTGGTCCCTCAACATCGCGGATGTGCAGCAACCCATCACGCATCTCAATGGTTTGAGGGTGTTGCAGCACCTCCGCGAGGTAAGGGTTGATCACCTTCTCGAAGAACTTGTCCTTGGAAGCACTTGGGGCCGTCATGATGATCTAGACCTGTCAGAAAAGTAGCTCGAAACAAGAACAGGGGAGATTTGCGTGATACGAGAGTCAAAACCTTCGGGAGTATATATAATGAATTTTTACCAGCCAAAATACGTATCGTGCAAGGAAACGGAGTCCGGAGGGCACACGAGGTGCTCATGAGGTAGGGGGCGCGCCCAGGGGGGTAGGGCGCGCCCTCCACCCTCGTGGAGGCCTCGTGTCCTCCCCGAACTGCTATTTATTTTTCTATTTTTCTAAATATTCCACAACGGAGAAATATTGCCTTAAAAAATTGTTTTGGAGTCGGTTTACTTACCGTAACACATACCTATTCGTTTTCGGAGTCTGGAACGTTCTGGAAGGTGTCCCTTATGTATTCCTCCAGGGTTACGGTTTCAATAATATTAGTTTCAACATTTATAGGATCACCTGAGATATACTGTTTTATCCTTTGATCGTTTACCACCTTCGGATTTGTGCCTGCGAAGTTGTTGATTTTTATGGCACCGGAACGATAGACCTCCTCGATAATGTAGGGACCTTCCCATTTGGAGAGAAGTTTTCCTGCAAAAAATCTTAAACGAGAGTTGTATAGCAATACATAATCACCTACATTTAATTCACGCTTTTGTATCCTTTTGTCATGCCATCTTTTAACTTTTTCTTTAAACAACTTGGCATTTTCATAAGCTTGGATTCTCCATTCATCAAGTGAGCTAATATCAAATAACCTCTTCTCACCGGCAAGTTTGAAATCATAGTTGAGCTCTTTAATAGCCCAATATGCCTTATGTTCTAGTTCGAGAGGTAAGTGACAAGATTTTCCATAGACCATTTTATACGGAGACATATCCATAGGATTTTTATATGCAGTTCTATAGGCCCATAATGCATCATCAAGTTTCTTGGACCAATTCTTTCTAGACCTATTAACAGCCTTTTGCAAAATTAATTTGAGCTCTCTATTGCTCAACTCTACTTGACCACTAGACTGCGGGTGATAAGGAGATGCAATTCTATGATTAACGTCATATTTAGCAAGCATCTTAGGAAAGCACCATGAATAAAGTGTGAACCACCATCAGTCATTAAATATCTAGGGACTCCAAACCTCGGAAAAACAACTTCCTTAAGCATTTTAATAGAAGTGTTATGATCAGCACTACTCGTTGGAATAGCTTCTACCCACTTAGTAACGTAATCAACAGCAACTAAAATATGTGTGTATCCATTAGAGGCAGGAAAAGGTCCCATATAATCAAAGCCCCAAACATCAAATGGTTCAATAACCAGTGAATAATTCATAGGCATTTCTTGACGTCTACTAATATTACCAATTCTTTGACATTCATCGCAAGACAAAACAAACTTACGGGCATCCTTGAAGAGAGTAGGCCAATAAAAACCAGATTGCAATACCTTATGTGCAGTTCTATCCCCAACATGGTGTCCTCCATAAGCTTCGGAGTGACACTTGCGTAGGATCTGTTCCTGTTCATGCTCAGGTACACAACGTCTAATGACACCATCTACTCCTTCTTTATAAAGATGTGGGTCATCCCAAAAGTAATGTCGCAAGTCATAGAAAAACTTTTTCTTTTATTGGTATATGAATCTAGGTGGTATAAATTTTGCGACAATATAATTAGCATAATCAGCATACCATGGAGTGCAACAAGAAGTGCTGATGACATTTAATTGCTCATCAGGGAAGCTATCATCAATAGGTAGTGGGTCATCAAGAACATTCTCTAACCTAGATAAGTTATCTGCAACGGGGTTCTCAGCTCCTTTTCTATCAACAATATGCAAATCAAATTCTTGAAGCAGGAGAACCCATCTAATAAGTCTAGGTTTTGCATCCTTCTTTTCCATAAGATATTTAATAGCAGCATGATTTGTGTGAATAGTTACTTTGGAATCAACAATATAGGGTCTGAATTTATCACAAGCAAGTACAACTGCTAAAAGTTCCTTTTCGGTAGTAGCATAATTTCTCTGAGCATTGTCTAGAGTCTTAGTAGCATAATGGATAACATTTAATTTCTTATCAACTCTTTGCCCTAGAACAACACCTACAGCATAATCACTAGCATCACACATAATTTCAAAGGGTAAATTCCAATCAGGTGGCTGAACAACAGGTGCAGAGACTAATGCTTTCTTAAGTATTTCAAATGCTTCTACACAATCATCATCAAAGACAAATGGTACATCTTTTTGTAATAAATTAGTCAGAGGACGAGAGATTTTTGAGAAGTCCTTAATGAACCTCAGCATGACCAAGGAAACTTCTTATACCTTTGATGTCCTTGGGACATGGCATCTTTTCAATAGCATCAACCTTGGCCTTATCAACTTCAATACCTCTTTCAGAAACTTTTTGCCCCACGACAATACCTTCATTAACCATAAAGTGGCACTTTTCCCAATTCAAGACAAGATTAGTTTCTTCACATCTCTACGAAACTCGATTAAGATTGCTTAAGCAATCATCAAAAGAGGAACCATAGACGGAAAAATCGTCCATGAAAACCTCACAATTTTTTTCACAAAAGTCAGAGAATATAGCCATCATGCATCTTTGAAAGGTAGCAGGTGCATTACATAAACCAAAAGGCATACGTCTATAAGCAAAAGTACCAAAAGGGCATGTAAAAGTAGTCTTTGATTGATCCTTGGCTAACACAGGTATTTGAGAGAAACCAGAAACCATCTAGAAAGCAATAATGTGTATGTTTGCATAATCTTTCTAGCATTTGATCAATAAAAGGTAAGGGGTAATGATCTTTCTTAGTAGCTTTATTTAATTTGCGGAAATCAGTTACCATCCTATAGCCTGTGATAATTCTTTGTGGAATCAATTCATCTTTATCATTAGGGACAACAGTAATACCTCCCTTCTTAGGGACACAACGGACAGGACTTACCCATTGACTATCAGCAACGGGATAAATTATACCTGCCTCCAGAAGCTTGAGTATTTCTTTTCTTACCACTTCTATCATTTTAGGATTCAAACATCGTTGAGGATCACAAACTGGTTTGGCATCCGCTTCGAAATTTATTTTATGTTGGCATAGAGTGGGACTGATTCCCTTAAGATCATCCAGAGTATATCCAATAGCGGCACGGTGCTTCTTCAGAGTTTTCAATAATCTTTCTTCTTCATGCTCTGAAAGGTTAGCACTAATAATGACATGATATATTTTATTTTCATCAAGATAAGCATATTTAAGTTTATCAGGCAACGGCTTAAGCTCAAACACGGCATCACCCTTGGGTGGAGGAGGATCCCCTAGGATTTCAACAGGCAAATTGTGTTGCAGAATAGGTTCCTATTTATAGAATACTTCATCTATTTCCCTTCTTTCATTCATGAACATATCATTTTCATGGTCTAGCAAATACTGTTATAAAGGATCACTAGGAGGTACAGCAATAGAGGCAAGACAATTAATTTCATCCTTACTAGGAAATTCTTCCTCACGATGTTGTTTAATAATTTAGATAAATTAAACTCATGAACCATATCATCCAAGCCAATAGTAACAACATTCTTTTTGCAATCTATCTTAGCATTAACAGTATTCAAGAAGGGTCTACCAAATATAATGGGTCAAAAGCTATCTTGTGGGGAACCAAGAACAAGAAAATCAGCGGGATATATGGTTTTTCCACACACGACTTCAACATCTCTAACAATTCCCACTGGAGAAATAGTATCTCTATTGGCAAGTTTAATTGTAACATCAATACCTTCTAACTCAGTAGGTGCAATATCATGCATAATTTCTTTGTATAAGTCAATGGGTATAACACTAGCACTAGCACCCATATCACACAAGCCATGATAACAATGATCTCCTATTTTAACAGAAATAACAGGCACGCCTACCAGAGGTCTATGTTTATCTTTATCACAAGCTTTAGCAATTCTGGCAGTTTCACCACAAAATTGAATAACACGCCCATCAATATTGTCAGACAAGAGATCTTTAACAATAGCAATATTAGGTTCTAGTTTGACTTGCTCAGGAGGTGTCGTGGATTTGTCACGTCAGATGTCCTTAGTGTCAGGACTTAGTCGCGAGGCCAACACATCTATGTGGTAGCTTGAGAGGGGTTGAGTGGGACGAGAGACGCAGGGCGGATCAACACACAAGACAAGGATTTAGACAGCTTCGGGCCCCGGGAAACATCATCCTGTAAAAACCCTACATGCTGTTTGTGGCTAGGTCTCATTATCATCACGAGGGAGACACCATAAACCGGCTCTTTGTGTCTAGCCCTAGAAATTGTTTCTTGCTTGTAGCTTCTCCCTCTTTGGGGAGCCCTGCCCCTCCTTATATATGTTGAAGGGGCGGGTTACATGTGGAGTCCTATTAGGATTAGGACTAGTCTATCTCTAATGCAAACCGGATACAAGTCATGGTCTTAAATCCTTGTAAGGTAAATATTCCTCACGCCTTTCCTCTTAAACCGGCCCACAATATTTGAACCGGCCTTCATGAACCGCCAGACGGGCCACCGGGTCTTGTCGCTCCTCTGACCCGCCCGCCGGGTTACTAATGAACCGCCAAGACCGGGCGGGTAGCCCGTGAATCGCCAAGCGTCCGGCGGGTTACCAGTAAGTCGTCCAGTCCGGCCGGGTTATACTTCCGGCTGGTTTACGCCACGGGGTATATCCCCGACATTAGCCCCCAGTTTAATTTGGATTTATCCATGTTAAACTTTTGCTGCAAAATAAACACAAGAACAAATTTGACAGGTTGTGCTCCGGGTTAAGAATTCTTGTAGACCGGCACCTGATCATCCTTAAGTCCTTGTCATTTCCTCCTTCTAGAAAATCCGGGTCAATAACCAGCTTCATACTCAAATTGTTGACGTTGGCTTCTCATAGAAAAATATCGTGAAGAATAATCCACTTGAGCCGGCTTCCAAAGCGCCGGTTTAAGAAATATCGGTCTTGAAATACTCATCTGATATTCAGCCAGTTTGAAGATGTAAAACTTGCCGGTTTAGCATTATTAAAATTGCCGAGTTATATATAGCAGACGATGCCGAGTCATAATTGTTGTTGACACCGCTTCATGATTGTTGCCAATGCCGGTTCATGATTATTGATGATGCCGAGTTGCAGACACAGGGTCATAATAATTGGTGACGCCGGGTCAATCCGGTTTGTTCAAAACAGAGAATTTTGAAAATATTTCTCTGATAATAATATAATACTTGTAGCCCCCAAGTCTTGAGCAGAACAAAGTGATGGCTTAAGACTTGCTTCAATATAAATACTGCCACTTTCAAAGAAATCCATGTTGTTCATCCCAGTCACTAGTAAAAACTGAATACTCCATATTATGTAGCCCCCAAGTGCCGTGTTGTCATGCTTGCAGCAACCTGGGACTTGTAATTGACTGATGCCCATAAAATTTCAACCAATGTAGCCCCAAGGGCCGGGTTATTATGCAATAATGAGCAGGGACTTTATAAATATGATGATGTAGACTTGAGCAGCGATGTGTAGCCCCAAGGGCCGGCTCATTATGATATGATGAGTCGGGTCTTCAATAAGGCCAATAAAAATGACTTTGCATTAGCCCCCAAGTGTCATGGTGCATGCTTGCAGCGACATGAGACTTGCATGTAATCTTAATTTGAATAATGTAGCCCCCAAGTGCTGGGTCGTAAGCCTGCAACGACTCGGGACTATTCCTTCCATCGTAGAATAAATCATATGCTTTGATAAAATAATAGCCATTGCGCTAAAGCGACTTTGAAAACCTCAATAATACTGGTTATTAATAACCATAATAAAATCCAGCCATGTTGGCTATTCAAGATAATATAATCCGGTATGAAAACCTTATTCATTCAATATCATAATGAAAATTCAGGCAAGTTTGGCTATTTGAATAATATAACCCAATCTTATATAAGCGCATGATTCCAATGGCGCAATCCAAATATATACTGGCGACTTATAGTCCAAAGCCAGGCCGGTTTAATAAACACCGGATAATTTCTCATCATATACTGGTGACTTATCGTCTTAAAGCCAGGCCGGTTTAATAAACACCGGATAATTTATCATCATGCTTTATTCAACCTGTCTCTGCATACAACAAGTTTAAAATGTCCTGGCGGTTTACCGCCGGACGGGTCATAATGCCCAACATATAACCCAGGTTTATAACCAAGGCTGCACTTAAGAATAATCAATGAAATATATCATACCTGTGACATTGAATCACATCATTGGTTTACCAACTTTTTGTAGTAAGGGTAATAACCCCAATCTTGAGTCATGATAACTCCTTTCATACTGTATCGATTTATAATAAAACCGTACCGGGTTGTGATAAACACCGGTTTAACCATATGTAATACTGGCGACTCGTAGTCAAACCATACCGGGCGGATAGTCTCCGGATTATGATTTGATCATGTACTGACAATTTGTAATTGAAAGTCAAGCCGGGTTAATGAACACCGGTTTACTCCATAATAAGATGGTAACATAAAATCAAACCGGGCAGATAGTTTCCGGATTAAGATTTAACCGTGTTTCATCAATTTGTAATTGACAGTTTGAAATGGATTAACAATGTCGGTTTCAAAATGCAACAAAAATCAAATAACAGTTATGAAAAATATGGAAGCAAAGGCAATGATAAAACCGTTTGCAAAAAGAGGCTTTACTGAGCCGATCAGATGGTGTTACCATGGTCGGACACGACCAAGCTCCCAATAAGGTGTAGCTATGGTTCAAGTCAGCCAGGTCCCTAATTGAAACCGTGGCATTATGCTGATCAAGTGGCGTGGCAATGGTTCGGGTTCGACCAAGCCCCCAAGTGATTATATGGCCTTAGGCCGATCAAGAGGCGTGACTGGTTCAGACTTGACCATGTCCCCAAGTGATCTGGTGGCTTTCTCCTATCAAAAGGTGTTGCATTGGTTCGGACACGACCAAGCCCCCCAGTGATGTTGTGGCACTAGGCCGATCAAGAGGCGTGGCTATGGTTCGGATACGACCAAGCCCCCAAGTGATCAATAATATGATAAGCCAATAAGGCATGATACCCATGTTTGAATCGCGCATCATGGCAGCAGGTCCTCTTTGGCACCTTTTTAACTTATTGCAAGAGATAAATCCTTCTTGAACCGGACATTAAACCGGATATTGAGAGCGTCAGAGCTTTGCAAGAGATAGTTTCCTCTTAAACCGGATTATAAACCGGAAGCACCACTGTGAGCCGGAAATTTTCTGACGGCCTTTTTAAATTTTGTACCAATATGGCGGTTTAGGGTCCTGCATTAGATAATTTTGCAAGCCGGAGTAATTGCTCTTTTTAAAGAAAGCAATATCTAATATAAAAATATAATGGATGGACTTCACCTGATATGTCAGGCCAGTTAATATCCACCGCGGGGTTATAAGCCAGCACGTACAAAAGAGTCGGCCGCGGCATTGTTGATGTAGTCCGGATTGCAGGGGCGGCGGTTCGTGTTCCGGTTCATCAGTGTGATGCACAGATGCCGGTGTAGAACAGCTAGCGCGCGCCGTCCACAGTAGGGCATCACTTTTATAGTGAGCACTTGTCCTGTATAAAAAGATATAGGCCAGAGTAATTGTTCTTAAATAAAGTACGTGCGGATAGGAGGGATAGCACCTGATTCGCTTGGACAACCGATAAATCGATCGTGGCCTTGTAAGCCTGGTGTGAACGGGCGAGTCAATCGCAGGCGCATTACGCCGCGCGGACGGGCGAGTCAGCCGTGTCGTGTTGGTGTAGAATGGCCTTTATAATAAATCATTATATTGATGTCTTTGAATGACTGATGATCTGTACATAGAATTCTTTCACAGAGTACTGGTAGTGCTCCATAATGCTTTTTGCATCTTCTTATGATAGCTAACACAGATCGCTGGGACTCGTGCTCTGGTTGAGTTGGCAGAATGACCTTCATGCATGCACTTCCTTTCCACGGGAATGCTCTAATGGAAAGAGACTTGTATTTGACTAGTATTGTTTTTGTTTGGTTCTCCAAACAGCAATGAAGCCAGATTAACAATGATGATACTGATCTCTTTTGTTGTTGCTGGCGAGGACAGAAGCACAGACTTAATGCCACAACACTCCAGGATGTAGGTTCTGCTCTTGTGTTCTACCACACGCAGCTTCTCTCTGGCATTCCATAAAAAACACCTGCGACCACAGCAAAGGTAGGGGCAGCTCGTGGCTGCAACAGGCTGGGTCAAAGGCAGCACGAGGGCCGAGGCAGAGCAATGCGGGCGAAAGGCATGGCCACGGCAGGAAACGGGTTGAGCGCAGCAACGGCTTGCATGCGGAGACCACTCAATGCGGTGCGGCTCAGCACTCGGACGACGGCGGCTGACGGTCCATCTGACGGACCGGTACTGGTGAGGCTCCTGGCGGCTCAGTGAGTCTGCGGTGGAAGGGCGAACCCCGGCGAGTCAGCGGCGGCGATGGTGGAGGGCCGGGCGGCGGCTTGAGGTGACGGAGCCCGGTTCAAGGGTGCGGAGCGAACGACAATCAACAACCCGCCGTGTAGCCCGGCGCGTCAACAGAGCTGCGACTCGCTCGTTTGGCGGTTTGACCACTGCGGCCAGTGACTCTTGAGCGGCGACCCGGCCACTGCGACCCAAAAGGTAAGAAGTGACCGGTGGCGGAGAGGCATGGTGTGGATGATCCGGTGAGTCGTTTGAAGTGCGTCCGCCACAGCGGCTGTGTGGAGAGGCATGGCCAAACCGGCGTCGAGTTGGAGAGACGCAGACGAACCGGCGACAGGTTGGAGAGGCACGGCCAAACCGGCGACAGGTTGGAGAGACGCGGACGAACCGGCAACGGGTTGGAGAGGTGTGGCCAAACCGGCGATGGGTTGGCAGAGGCACAGTCAATCGGAAACGGGGATGACGAGCGGGCGGCCGAGTCGCGCGGTGGGTGGCGGTGGAGACAAGGACTGCGCATGCGTGGAGGAGCTGGGGTCGCGGGCGAGTAGCAGAGCAGTGACGGCGCGCCAGCCATAGCTGCACTGCCATAGCGGAGGCGAGACAGGTTGCGGACGGGCGTAAAGTGGCGGCTCAACCCGCCGGCAACTTAAAGCGGCGGGGCGCGTGTAGACCGCTCAGGGCGCGGCCGTGGTGATGACGGAAATGACTCCAGAGGCCGGTGACTCAACACCGCAGCTGAGGCAAACCGGCAGAAGCGGCATATAAGCAGACCGCCGGCAGCGACTAGCATAGGTGGAAGCAAGGTAAGGTCGCGGAGGCGGTGGCTTCAAGTCCGGGGCCAAACAGGGCGGTGCTGGTGGCGACTCATGACAACAGGGGGCGCTCATGCGGCCCAGAACAGAAGCCAGGGCATCTTGACAGCTTCAGTAGCGGGCGCCTGAGAAGCGCAAGGGCAAACAAGGTTGAAGCTTTAGCATGATCCTTCGTTCTAACAGGGAAAGATGGTTTCTCAACATAAGAAGTGGGAACAATAGGATCATTAAGTGACAATCTTTTCTTCAACTTTAATAGGTGCAGTTACTTTTACTTCTATGGGAGGATGATATTTAAACCATTTATCCTTGGGGAGATCAACATAAGTAGCAAAAGATTCACAAAAAGAAGCCACTATTTTAGAGTCAAGTCCATATTTAGTGCTAAACTTACGGAAAATATCGGTATCCATAAAAGATTTAGCACAATCAAACTTAGGTGTCATACCTGACTCCTTACCTTCGTCGAGGTCCCAATCTTCAGAGTTGCGTTTAATTCTATCCAATAAATTCCATCTGAATTCAATAGTCTTCATCATAAAGGAGCCAGCACAAGAAGTATCGAGCATGGTGCGATTGTTATTAGAAAGCCAAGCATAAAAACTTTGCATAATTACTTCTCTCGCGAGCTCATGATTGGGGCATGAATATAACATAGATTTAAGCCTCCCCCAAGCTTGAGCGATGCTTTCTCCTTCACGAGGCCAAAAATTATACATATAATTGCGATCACAATGAACAAGATGCATAGGGTAATAATTTTGATGAAATTCCAACTTCAATCTTTTATAGTTCCAGGATCTCGTATCATCACATAGCCTATACCATGTCAATGTGCCTCCCTTTAAAGATAAAGGGAAAGCCTTCTTCTTAACAAGATCATGGGGTATACCTGCAAGCTTAAATAGTCCACAAACATCATCCACATAGCGTAGATGTTCATCGAGATGCTTTGTTCCATCTCTTGTAAAAGTATTAGCTAGCAATTTTTCCATTAAACCCGAAGGAATCTCAAAAGGAGTTTCATTTTCAATAGGTTCAGTAGGTTGAGGAGCAACTCTTTGCTCTACTGGACGGGGTGAAGATACCCCGAACAAGCCCCTCAGACAATTACTTTCCATAGTAACAAGTGACAGAAAATTTCAGCACACTAAATAAATTTTTCCTTACCAAATTCCACATACCAAAGGCGCTTCACTCCCCGGCAACGGCGCCAGAAAAGAGTCTCGATGACCCAAAAGTATAGGGGATCTATCGTAGTTCTTTCGATAAGTAAGAGTGCCGAACCCAACGAGGAGCAGAAGGAAATGATAAGCGGTTTTCAGCAAGGTATTCTCTGCAAGTACTGAAATAAGTGGTAACAGATAGTTTTGTGATAAGATAAATTGTAACGAGCAACAAGTAACAAAAGTAAATAAAGTGCGGCAAGGTGGCCCAATCCTTTTTGTAGCAAAGGACAAGCCTGGAGAAACTCTTATAATAGGAAAAGCGCTCCCGAGGACACATGGGAATATCGTCAAGCTAGTTTTCATCACGGTCATATGATTCGCGTTCGGTACTTTGATAATTTGATATGTGGGTGGACCGGTGCTTGGGTACTGCCCTTACTTGTACAACCATCCCACTTATGATTATCCTCTATTGCAAGCATCCGCAACTACCACAAAATTATTAAGGTAAACCTAACCATAGCATGAAACATATGGATCCAAATCAGCCCCTTACGAAGCAACGCATAAACTAGGGTTTAAGCTTCTATCACTCTAGCAACCCATCATCTACTAATTACTTCCCAATGCCTTCCTCTAGGCCCAAATAATGGTGAAGTGTTATGTAGTCGATGTTCACATAACACCACTAGAGGCTAGACAACATACATCCTATCAAAATATCGAACAAATACCAAATTCACATGACTACTAATAGCAAGACTTCTCCCTTGTCCTCAGGAACAAACGTAATTACTCACAAAGCATATGCAGGTTCATAATCAGAGGGGTAATAATATGCATGAAGGATCTGAACATATGATCTTCCACCAAATAAACCAACTAGCATCAACTACAAGGAGTAATCAACACTACTAGCAAACTACTAGCACCAATCCCGGACTTGGCGACAAGAATTGGATACAAGAGATGAACTAGGGTTTGGAGATGAGATGGTGCTGGTGAAGATGTTGATGGAGATTTCCCTCTCCTGATGAGAGGAGCGTTGGTGATGATGATGGTGATGATTTCCCCCTCCCGGAGAGAAGTGTCCCTGGCAGAACAGCTCTGCTAGAGCCCTAGATTGGTTCCACCAACGTTCCGCCTCGTGGCAGCGGAGTCTCATCCCGAAAGGTTGCTTCTTATGTTTTTCTCATCGAAAGACTTCATATAGGAGAAGATGGGCGTCGGAGAGCCACCAGGGGGCCCACGAGGTAGGGGGGCGCACCCAGGGGGGCGCCCCCCACCCTCGTGAGCATGGTGTGGGTACCTGGCCTTCATTTTGGCGACGATTTTTCTTTATTTATTTCAAGGTATTCCGTGGAGTTTCAGGACTTTTGGAGTTGCGTAGAATAGGCCTCCAATATTTGCTCCTTTTCGAGTCCAGAATTCCAGCTTCCGGCATTCTCCTTCTTCATGTAAACCTTGTAAAATAAGAGAGAATAGCCATAAGTATTGTGACATAACGTGAAATAACAGCCCATATTGCAATAGATATTGTCATAAAAGCATGATGCAAAATGGACGTATCAGACGTCACCTGGCATAAATACGTGGTTCTTCCAATGTATCTCAACGGATCTTTGTCTTAATGACCGTCCGAAAATCGAGGCATCCTTATAGTTGGATAACTATGTTTTTCGGCCTCCTCATTTTTCACGCCGACTTAACAGTCTTTTCCTTATAAATAGACCCGACTAGGTCTCTTCTCATTCTCCCTATTCCGCATCTTCTTCCTCTCGCCCTCATTTGTTACTGGAGCTCCACCGCCGTCGCCACAACACACCTCATCTCCGTCGAGCTTGGCCGCTGCATCGACCTGACGTTGACCAGAGAACGACAGCACTCCTCCTCCACAGATCCTCCGCAGTAAATACTTCCCCTTTCCGCGCCATAGATCTATACAAGGGCTAGCGTGTTCCTCTATACCGGGCACAGTTCATCCAAGTTCTTGTGTTCTTCTTGGCATGGCTTCATTCGATCCAAAAAAAACCATAGATCTTATGCGGTTCGTGTTCCGCATCCATTTTGGTTATCAGTAGATCTCCTTTCCATGTAAGAAACCACATTATACCACATGGACTCCTCTTCGCCCGGTTTTTAGGTCTAGTAATTTTTCTTTTCTGAACCTTTGTTTGATCCAAAATACAACTGCAAATTGTGAAACCTGTTTGTACAACACTTAGGAAAAATCCATACTTTGTTAGATTTATCTAGTCATGGCGACTCTGATCGCCGGCTTTAAGGAAGTAATACTCAATTTATAATCTGAACCACACTTGTCGGTTTAAATAGTGCTGATGACTTACAGAGCCTATGGCGGCTTAACTAACCAGGACATAATTATCCTTATACCATTAGGCCCCTTCATAAGCCGCCATTTTGAACATGCATAGTAATACCTTTGTCCTGCCCGGCTTAAATTTGAACTGGCACTTTTACCTTGTGTTAGGGTTTCAAATAGAATGGCACCCAAGGCACCTACCTCTTGCAACTGGGTTAAATCCATTGTCACTGACATCACTTTGGATGACTTTGTGAAGACTGTCTATCTGCCGAAAAAAGAAGTCATGCCTTATCGTGCTCCTAACCCGGATGAAGAATTTCCTCAACCCAAAGATGGAGAGGTCATTGTTTTCACAGATCATATGAACTGGGGATTTACTCCTTCCGGCTCAAAATTCTTCAGAGATGTGCTGAACTTCTTTGGCCTTCACCCACAAGACATCGGACACAATTCCGTGTCTAATATCTGCAACTTCCAAGTGTTCAGCGAAGTTTACCTCGGTGAAGAACCCTATTTGCTGCTTTTCAGAGAACTGTTCTACTTGAACCGCCAGACGGAATGTGCCAGCGGCCAGAGCTTGGAACTTGGCAGAGTTTCGATCCAGCACCGCAGGGATGTGATCTTTCACTATGCTAACCCACCAAGCCACCCCAAGGACACCTCTCCGGCTGATGAGAATCCTCTGCCCAGCTTTCGTGCCCTTCGTCTTGAAACCAATCATACTCTACCTGACAAGATTACCTCCACGGAGCGTAAATCACTTGCTCCTACTTTGGCCAAGATCAAAGCTCTTCTGGGGAACGGGTTGACTGGTATTGACCTGGTCCGGGTTTGGCTTGCCTGGCGAGTTATTCCATTGAGCCGCCACACCGGCTTGATGTGCGAATACACTGGCGCCAAGAAGGATCCTCTACGTCACAACCCTGATGACTTACCTGCCCATGTTATTGATGAAATGACCAAGTCTCTTCTTAATGAGAGTCCGGCATACTGCGGCAAGGTGGGCCTAGCCCCCTTCTGCAAAGATAACCCGACTCCAAAGGTAAACCGCCCACATGAAATGATTATCTTAATTTCTTAATGTTACACCCATACTCATGAATATGCTTAATCTTTGCATGCGGGTGATAAATTTTGGAAAGTTAAATATGATCATGAAGCTGCCAAGAGAGCCAGGAAAGAAAAGAAAGCCGCTAGGAAAGAAGCTGTCAAAAGGAAGGGAAAGAAGGCTACCGCTTCTGACCTGCGTCGGCTAGCGGACTCTTCTAAGTCGGAGGTAGCCCTTGACTCCCTTGGCTTATTTTTTAACCATCTTATTGACACTGATCATCAGCAGGAGGACACATGAGCAAGCCGTAACAAGGCTGATGAGGTAACTATCCTTTCCTCCGACTCCGAGCCTTTGCCAAGACGGAAAATCCGCAGAGTGATCCGGAAAGTAAGATTTTCTCATCCTTTAGCTCATCATGATCCCCAATTTCTTTTGAAGCGGCAAACTCATGAGAGCCGGAGGCAGACCCGGACCAGCAAGGACACAGAGCTCTCGTTCGGCTTACCAAAAACTCCAAGGAAACGCCAGAACGAGGTCACTTCTGTTTTAAATAAATTTTACCCCTTGGCGGGTCTCTTTCGTCAACCACTCAATCCCTCTGATTCGGATTATCAGGATACTTCCCCTTCCTCCGGCGAGTCACTACAGTCCAATCTGCCAACCTTCAAGACTGCTCCAGGGTATGCTAACCCGCTCATCTTGCATTTATGTTAATCCCTTGCATCTGCATTAATCCTTTATTTTGACGCAGTGGTCAAGCCAAGCCCAGCAAAATGGTTAGGAAAAATAAACCAGCTGAAGATAGAGTTGCGACTAAGCCGGTTCTTGAGACAGTCGTGCCGGACTCAACCACTCATGAGCCGCCATCTGAGCCAGTTCAAGACTTACCTCCTCCTGCCACCTACCTGCCCACTGATCAAGCTGCCAATGAGTCAGAAAATCCAGAGGCTCCTAGCCCGGTCTGGACAGATGATCCTTCCAATGTTGATGTAGAGATCACTAGAACCGGCTATGTTGAGCCAGGAAGGCCAACTGTGCTGGCCAAATGCCCCGCCAAGGAAGAACTCCTGGACCAGCGCTGGGTCAAGATGGATGTTGCCAACTATGCTCATATGAGCATTGGAGACACATTTTCTGGCTATATGAACCAAGTACACATCAGCCGGAGCCTCGAGATTGATATGGTGAAGCAGATGCACCACAAATTCGAGTTATAACCCGTTCTCTTTTATTCATTAATATCTACTATGTTAGCCCCCAAGTCTACTGCTTATGACGCTTATGCTGTAGTCTTTGAAACAAACTTAGCAACATAAAGAAAAGAACATATTTTTTCAGCTTACCATGTAATCCCCAAGGGGCGGCTTAACCAATATGGTTGAGCCGGCTCTTATATAAAAATTCTTATGGGTCCTTGAACAGCAATACGCATTAGCCCCCAAGTGCCAAGTATTATTGCTTGCAAAATGCTTGAGACTTACTCTTATGAATCGCCATTCGATGAACCGCCATTAAAAAGAAAATTCTTTGGTAACATTAGCCCCCAAGTCCCAAGTGTTATTGCTGGCAAAATGCTTGGGACTTGAGCATTATATAAACAATTGAATTGACTCTTTATTCTGTATTTGTATAGGCCACCACGAGCCAACTCGAATCCGAGGTGACTAATCTGAAGAGCTGCCTTGAGACCCAAGAGTCAGAAATTGAAAAAGCCAATAACAAGTTCAAATTCAGCGTTTCTGAGCAAGAAAAACTAAAGAAATAATTTGAGATTGAAAAGAAAGCCTGGGTTGATGAAAAGACAACACTGATTAACCGAGCTGAAAAAGCGGAGGCAGCTCTAGAAGAAGTCACCGGTGAGTTAGCCGGTTTAAAGCGCCACATCTCACAAATGGTCTCCGCAATCTTTGGTAAGTCGCCCTGCAAGTGTGTTAAATACCTAAGCCTTTCAATTGATCATTGTTGTGACACTCTAAAAATTTTTATTTGGTTTTTATCAAAAACTTTGTAGTTTTTGAGGAGAGGCTTTTTTAAAAATTTTCTTTTTCAGAAAAACCTTCCACTTAAAAACTTCCTTTGCCTTGGCAAGGATTTTATTTTTTCAAACCTTGGTGTTTGATAATTTGAAGCTTCTTCTCTGTTGGTTCTCTCAAATTTAATTTTTGAGTTTAAATTGTTTTCTTTTAAAATGAAGCTCTATGAAAATTTGGGGATTTTCATATCTTGGAACCACCCTTGACTTTGCATTATTTCCATGTGGTAAAACCCCTCCAAAACCTCCCCTACACCTTGTGATCAACCTAAGTTCTCTGTCCCAACTAATCCAAACAAGTTTTGGATTTTATTCTAATTATTTTCCCTCTCAAATCAATTCTGAAAATTATTTTGAGCCCAAATGATTTTCAAAGCAAGTACCATATTGCATTTGAGTTTTGACCTCAAACCAACTCCCCTGGATAGTCCTTTGTACCCACAACTCAGAACCATCTTGATCCACTCCTTCTCTTTTCAAATTTTTCAAAATTCAGTCTCTGCAAGTTTGGACCAGATTTACCAAATTTGATGAAATTCATATCTATACTCCCCCAAAAATTCCACCAAAATTCAGGCAACCTATTTGAGCAATGAGAAGCCACTCCACCAAGTATCAGCTCAAGGAAAAATCACCAGAGGCCAATTTCATTCTGTCGAACACCTTGCAAGCACTGCTGCTGTTCAAAATTCAGAAACATTCAGAGTTTAGTGTTGATCTTCGACAGAGTTTCAGTCACGCGGCCACAGTGCACTTGGCGCGTTGCACGCGGCTCTTTCTCCCTGGCCAGCACCCCCGCACGCGCGCTTGGCGTCTTCCCGGCGTCGGTGGCGCCCCTGGCCGCCCGTGCCGGCGTGTCTTGCGGCGGCCGAGACCCCGTTACAGCCGTCAGGGGGCAAGAACGGCGGCTCAACGCCGTTCCGCGCCGCCCATCGCTCCCTGGCTCTCCGCGTGGCCTCATGCACGCCAGCGCACGCCCGTGCACCGCCACCACGACCGGCAAGCACACGACGCGCTCCCTGCCGCCGACGGGCCCGCGCCGCCCCGTTCTGTCGAACTCCCTCCTAAGCACCAATCTCCAGCTCGATTGGCACCAAAACGGACCCAGTAGACTCCCACGACGGCGCTCGACTCCCTAATCACCCCCGACCGAGCACTGCGCCGCCGTAATTGCTCGCCGGAGACCCCGTTCACGGCAACCGCCTCGGGCCGCCTATAAAAAGGGCCCCCGAGCTCAACCTCGTGCACGCCTCATCCCCACACCTCACCAACGCCACGCCAGGCCACTAGGGGGACCCCGAGGAGGTCTTCCCCCTCAACTCCGACCGCCCCGATCCGCCTCGGCCTCCACCTCGATTCACTCTGGTGAGGCCATCTCCGGCGCCCAAACCCCATTCGTTACCCTCTCTAGCTACCAGGAGCCTAACCCCCTCTTCAATTTAACCCTTGCAGCCCTCTCCGACGAGCCCCTCGACCACCCGAGCCGCCGTCCGCCAGAGCAAAGCTCGCCGTCGACGTGGTGCTCGCCGACTGCCTCCACCACCATCAACCGACGCGGAAGGGTGCCCTGAGCACGGAGGTACCCTCCGATCTCTCTGCCTCGCCGTGGATCGCCGCCGGCGACCACCGCGGCTCTCGGGCACCGGCGAACTCTGCCGCCCCGTTTGAACATTTGAACCTGACGAGTGGGACCCCACCGTCAGCCTCTCTGCCCTTTCTATCGAACCGTTTTCTGGAAGCGCCTTCGGGCAAATACGTCTTTCCTCTGGGCTGGCGTAGTCGCTACCGAAGCGTTTTCTGTTTTTATAAACTAGCCCCTAGAAAACTTCTGTTTCATTACAGATGAGTCCCTGGACAAAAACCTTTATAACTTTTAAACAGAAAAGTATTTTTGATTGATTCTTCTTCTGTTCTCCTTAAAATTTTGTCTAGTTTTTTATCAGATTTATTTGAAAATTATTTGAAGTAATTTCTATGCACTCCTTGGTATTTACGATAGCGCATATATTTCCTTTATACCGTAGATACCGAAGGAGGTGACGGAGCCGCGAACTTCACCGAGCTAGGCTCCGACTACTCCGAACCAGGCAAGCATGTTTGAACTTTTGATATGAAGAGTGTCTTGGCATGTTTTGCATTTAGTTAGTTTCATGGCATGTTGATAAGCATATCGATGAATGTCATTTTATGCGATAATGAGGTAAGTGAGTTCGATGATCCATAAGTGGATGGATGTGAGTATGAATGTCCATGGGTTGGCATGAGGATGGGTGAGATGGCAGTGTTGTAGCATGCCAGTCTCATGCCGGACTATGTGACTTTAGTGTCAAATCGTGTCGGTCCAGTTCCTCTCATTTTCTTCCCTGTACTACCACATGTTTTCCGCAAGGAATATGGTTTAGTAAGTTGCAAACCGCTTTTCTGGTACACACCAAAAGGAGAGGCCGTGATGATGGTTCCATGGCCCTGGATTAAAGCCAGTCATCCGGTCAGGGGGCATGGGTGTTTCCGGTTGGGACCGAGAGGGGGGCACCCCTTAGAGCGCGCGTATATAAATTTGATCCCATGCTATTCGAGATTGTGATCTCCCCGTCTCAAAAGTTTTTCTTGGACGATGTCTAGGGTGATTCCTAGCATCGAGAGGTAAGGATGGGTGTGTACTGGTTAGCTGTGTTTTCTTCCGAAATACCGTAAACGGAACTAGTCCTTCGTGACTACGGAAATCCGTTGGCTGTGGGAATAATTTTGTACAAACTCTGCAGAGTCATATATCCCTCCACGTCATCTATTCCATGTCCAAATTCGTATTATCTTGTCCTAACAATGACAGTGTTGATGACAGAGACTCCGGTGTTTCGCATGAGTTCTAATTCCAGTAAATGATTATTCCTGTGGATGGACTAACCCATTTATTCTTATGAATTAAAAGTTTATTATGATTATTATTTATCTGTCCTTAAAAGCCCTTTCTGCGATGTCGCCCCGACGTCCGACTGTGGCATTTCTTTTCAAGCCCTTTCTGTGATGTCGCCCCGACGTCCGACTGTGGCATTTCTTTTCAAGCCCTTTCCGTGATGTCGCCCCGACGTCCGACTGTGGCATTTCTTTTCAAGTCCTTTCTGTGATGTCGCCCCGACGTCCGACTGTGGCATTTCTTTTCAA
>NC_041381.1:521448945-521459051 GCF_002162155.2 Triticum dicoccoides | reverse complement strand
TTCTTTTCAAGCCCTTTCAGTGATGTCGCCCCGACGTCCGACTGTGGCATTTCTTTTCAAGCCCTTTCCGTGATGTCGCCCCGACGTCCGACTGTGGCATTTCTTTTCAAGTCCTTTCTGTGATGTCGCCACGATGTCCGACTGTGGCATTTCTTTTCAAGCCCTTTCTGTGATGTCGCCCCGACGTCCGACTGTGGCATTTCTTTTCAAGCCCTTTCTGTGGTGTCGCTAAGACGCCCGACTGTGGCAGCTTTTTCTTATATTTATTTCAGACACCCGATCGGAAATTATTTATGTTCCGTTGGGATTTCAGGCGGACTACCGCCGTTTCCCTTTTGCTTACCTTGTATGATAATTTTTGAATGAACATTGGTGAATTTATTCATCTCGCATCCATGCATGCATTTGTTATATCTTACGTCCGAACTGTCTTGCGAGTACTTTCAAAGTACTCACTGGCTTGTTGATTTGGCCAGATGCTGACGAAGGCGATCTCATGGATGAAGAGTTTGATAGCGAGTCCGACACCTAGAGGAGTCCCAGTCAGTCTCGTGCGACCCTGGATTTGGTCACTGTTTTATATCCGCTTCCGCTACCAAATAAATTCATCGAGCCTCACCTCGACGCTCGATGAGATGATAGACATAGAGTCTTGTATTTTTCTCCCCGCTGTGTTTTTCCACCACCGCCATATCCTCGAGTCAGTAGTATGCCTCCACACCACTGTGTCATGTCCGCCATTATGTATAATTATTGGCGTGCTTGTAATAATTTGGTTGAGCAACCGCAGTTCGACCCTGTAATATATTTTATGCTACTGGCTTATTGTATCAAGAAATTGTCTACCAGTGAGGAGGATTTCTCCCATACTGGACTCAAAAGATTGGTTTCTCAATAAATATTTTTATTGGAAAACCGGTCGTGACAAGCTTGGTACCAGAGCCAGGCTGACTGTAGGAAGCCACTAGGTGCGATCGCTAATTGGTTATTACCATGATAGATCTAATTTATATTTTTGCAATTGTAGTCATTTTCTGTCAGTCAGCATAAATTTATGATCTGACCATGCAGAATTTTGCCTACTTTTGTAGATGGCCTACAACAGCTGCGAGTCTCAGACCTTCGCCAACGTGCCCGACGGGTTCGTCAAACTTCTTTCTTTCATCGTTCAGGTCGCGATGGGCCATCCGTGCGCCCAGTCTTCACACTCTGAAGCTGAATTTGAAGCCTTGAACAACATTGATTGGTCATCATCAACCTTACAGGAAAGGGAGCAGGGCGAAGGCGCGGAGAGGGCTAACCCGGACGCTTCAAGCCAATCATGAACGCGAACCTGCCGTGGCGGCTCATACCTGGGGTGTACTAAAAACAATGTGACTTATTTGGACTCAAGGAGTCCTGTAATAGGATAGAAATAACTTTATTTTGGCCATGCCATTGGGCACGTTTGAATGCTTAATGCCATTAAGCCGTCGTATTGTATCCATCCGTATTACTTTTCATCTGCTTACCGTATGCTTGATCAGGTTGCAAAAACTGTCTTGCATATGAAAATAGATAGCAATGCCTACGGAGAGGCATGCTATGCAGATGGCAGCCCGCGAGGCAATAGCTCGTCTCAGGGATGTCCTTCCCGTGATGAAGACTCGTCGTTACCGTTATCTTCCGTGCCATGTGCCTTACACCTGTCACTACGCATACTCCTGCCCCAGAGGAGAACGAGACGAGGCTTTTGAGATGCTTATTGAGTATCTCCGGGCCCTGGAGGCAGCCTTCGACAACCTGGTGGACGACTTCGTAGCTACCCGCATGGACTCAGTCCATGGCCGTGCCTCCAACAGGAGGGAGCTCCTACCAATCGCACCACCACTGACTTTTGTCTCGTCATCAGCATCTTTTACGCCTGCTCGTCGCCTGCCTTCTACCGAAGAATTCAACCAAGTCATTGCGCCCACTCCAGCGCGCACTGCACCAACCTTCGCGCCCACTCCTGTACGTGTTGCTCCGCCCCTGGCAACCGCTCCGTCCGCTCTGCGCAACACTACACGTATGGAGCCCACTAGCGAGGAGAAAGTCGAGTCCCCAACCTCGCTACGCCTCGCCCTCGGCAGGGCAAAGGAGGTCGTCAACATCTCCGCCTGAGTACGCTTAGCTGCCGTGTATTGTACCGCTTTGTAAGATATGTACATAGGTTGTGAGAAGTAGCCTGTTTGCGCATCATGTAGGATCTGGGGAAGTGCACTAGCCTAAATAACATGTCAGGATTATGTACGCATATCCTGAGTGATGTATTGTATAATTACCGCCCGCGTGTAAGATATGTAATGAGCAGTCCTTCTCCGTGCGCAAGTCGATTTGTTTTTCTTAAGTAAGCTTGGATATTTAATTATATCTGCCAGCCTTATGCATTTATGGATTTGTTTTTGCGACTCTTTCCGCTTTTCTTATGAGTTTTACAAAAAAATATGTCCCCAGAGTGAAAAATGTCTCGTCCTTGGACACGTTCCATGCCAACTCCACCAGAGGAAATTTATGATGCTCAACCCAACAACGAGTTCACTCAGGGACAGTCAAGCCAACAGGGCAGTGAATCGGCACTTTCACAAATGTGCCGCCTTTATGAGCAGAGTCAGCAACAACATCGCGAGATGATGAACCAAGTCATCAACATGGGAAATCACCATGGACAGTATCAACAGCATTCCAAGTTATCTGAACTACAGAAGACACGTCCTAAAACATTTTCTCACACTGACAAGCCTCTTGAAGCCGAGGACTGGCTTCGAGATATGGAGAGGAAATTAATTATTGCAAAGTGTTCAGATCTCGAGAAAGTACTATATGCTCCACACTATCTCACAGGAGCAGCCGCATCGTGGTGGGAGAATTTTCTGCACATGCATCCCAACGAAAATGACATAACCTGGGAGGATTTCAAGGAAGGTTTCCGTGGTGCACATATTCCTAAGAGTATTATGAAAATCAAGAAGAGAGAATTCGATGACCTAAACAAAGGAACATGACAGTGTCAGATTACAACAGTCAATTTACCCTATTATCCCGCTACGCCAATGAGGAGCGTATGCCTGAAATCAAGAAGATGGAGAAATTCCTTGACGGTCTGGCGCCCGCGCTTAAATGCCAACTGGTCATGCACACTTTTCCTGATTTTAAAACACTGGTGGACAAAGCCATTACTCTGGAAAATGAGAGACGCAGTCTGGAAGATATCCGCAAGCGAAAAAGGGACCAGACTAATCACGCTCGCAATCACCGAAGCAAGACAAATTTTCAAAAGGGTGGGACACACAAATTCTCATCCAATGCCTCACGCCCAATCAAGAATTTTCATGCAAGGGACAAGGAATTCACCTATCGCCCCGGCGTTACTTGTTACGCTTGTGGAGAAGAAGGGCTCTATGCCAAACAGTGCCCCAAGCCAAGGAGTTCAACCCCAAAGCCGAACAACGGCGGCAATAATTCAGCACCCAAGCGAAACAATTTCAATCCCAACAATAACCACAGGAAGGGTCATCTGAACCACGTAACCAAAGAGGAGGCACAAAATGCTCCGGATATCGTACTCGGTACGTTTCCTGTCAACACAATACCTGCAATGGTTTTGTTTGATTCTGGAGCTTCTCACTCTTTCATTTCGAAAAGTTTTGCTTTGCAAAATAATTTTTCGATGCTTCCTTTGGAGAAATCCATGATCATCAAGTCCCCTGGGATTCAGCAAGTTTCTCAGAATTACTGTCAGAATGTGGTCATTGAGTTCGAAGGATTGGAGTTTCACGAAAATAAAGGACTGGATGTCATCCTAGGGATGGATTGGCTAACCACCAATAAAGGTTTTATCGACTGTTTCAACGGGACCGTGATTCTCACACACCACCAAGGGAAGACAATAAGAGTATCAGCCAAGGAAGGAAAAAGACCCCGGCAACCGAGATTAAATAAGGTGGACGTTTCTGAGCTAAACAAGGTTCCAGTAGTGTGTGAATTTCTAGATGTATTCCCTGAAGAGCTGCCAGGCATGCCACCAGACCGAGAAATAGAATTCCGCATTGAGCTAGCACCAGGAACTGCCCCCATATACAAGAAACCATACAGAATGGCACCATCCAAGTTGGTCGAGTTGAAGAAGCAAATAAAGGAATTACTGGAAAAAGGATACATTCGAGCCAGCTCCTCACCTTGGGGATCACCAATTTTATTCGCCAAAAAGAAGGATGGAACACTAAGATTGTGTATTGACTATCGAGCACTTAACATGGTCACAGTCAAAAACAAATACCCGATGCCAAGAATAAATGATTTATTTGATCAGCTCGCTCAGGCCAAGGTATTCTCAAAAATTGACTTAAGATCAGGATACCATCAATTGAAGGTGCGAACGGAAGATATCCCCAAAACAGCCTTCACCTCCAGATATGGACTGTACGAGTTCACAGTGATGCCATTTGGATTAACTAACGCCCCAGCATATTTTATTCACCTCATGAACAAAAGTATTTATGAAGTTTATGGACAAGTTCGTCGTGGTATTCATCGATGATATACTGGTATATTCCAAGACACCAGAAGAGCACGCAGAACATCTCAGGATTGTGCTAGGAGAGCTAAGAAAACACAAATTGTATGCCAAGTTCAGCAAGTGCGAATTTTGTCTAAGACAAGTAGGCTTTCTAGGCCACGTACTGACCCAAGACGGTATCGCAGTGGACCCAGAGAAAGTCAAGGCCGTACTTGACTGGAAATCACCAGCCAGCGTAACGGACATACGGAGTTTCTTGGGAATGACAGGATATTACCGCAGATTTATTGAAGGATCTTCCACCATAGCCAAGCCTATGACACAGTTGCTCAAGAAAGATAAGAAGTTTGAGTGGACAGAAGCCTGCGAGAAAAGTTTCCAAGAGCTAAAGCGGAAGTTAACAACAGCACCAGTATTAATTGTACCCGACATACACAAGAATTTTGAAGTATATTGTGACGCGTCCAGAAAGGGTCTCGGATGCGTGTTGATGCAAGAAGGCAAGGTTGTCGCCTACGCTTCAAGGCAACTTCGCAAGCATGAGGAAAATTATCCCACTCATGACTTAGAAATGGCAGCAGTTATTCATGCACTCAAGGAATGGAGGCATTTCTTACTTGGGAATCGATGTGAAATATATACGGATCACAAAAGTCTCAAATATATTTTCACGCAGCCAGAACTAAATTTACGGCAATGACGCTGGTTGGAATTGGTAAAGGATTATGATGTTGGGATCCATTACCATCCAGGGAAAGCAAATGTAGTGGCCGATGCCCTGAGTCGGAACCCCAGCTCCGACAGGAACTATCTGCACAGCTTGAGGGCCGAATTCCATCAAGAATTTGCCAAGCTCAACTTGATAATGGTAGCAGAAGGCACCATATCAAACTTGGTAATACAACCCAACCTTGTGAAGAAAATTAAAGAAGCTCAGCCCGGTCACCCCAGCATTGAAGGAATTAAAAGAAAGTTGAGTATGGGCAAAGCCTCGGAATTCGTCATAGACAATGAAGGAATATTATGGTACGGAGAAAGGCTATGCATGCCAAACATAGAAGACCTTAAACAGCAAGTTTTAGCTGAAGCACACACCACTCCATATTCGATCCACCCTCGAGGAACCAAAATGTATAAGGATATTCAGGAAAGATTTTGGTGGCACGGTATGAAGAGGGACATAGCCGCCTTCATTGCATGTTGCGACTCATGTCAACGCATAAAAGCTGAACATCAGAGACCAGCCGGACTACTACAACCTAACAAAATACCTGAGTGGAAATGGGATGAAATAGGGATGGATTTTATTGTCGGACTACCTCGGTCACGACATGGGAATGATGCCATATGGGTCATCACTGACAGGTTGACCAAAGTGGCACACTTTATTCCAGTGAAGACAACCTACACCACTCAGAGGCTTGCCAGGATTTATCTTTCCCGCATAGTTTGTCTGCACGGTGTCCCGAAGACTATAATATCCGACAGAGGCACTCAGTTCGTCTCAAGATTTTGGGAGCATTTACAACAGGCTCTGGGAACCCAACTAGCCTTTAGTACCGCATACCATCCACAGACTGATGGACAAACTGAACGCGTAAACCAAATTTTAGAAGACATGCTGAGAGCATGTGTCCTCACATATGGAACCAGTTGGGAAGAAAGCCTGCCATACGCCGAGTTCGCGTATAACAATAGCTACCAGGCCAGCCTACAAATGGCACCATTTGAGGCTTTGTACGGGCGAAGATGTCGTACCCCGCTAAATTGGTCAGAGACCGGAGACAACCGCATATTCGGGCCAGACCTGCTCAGAGAAGCCGAGGAAAAGGTCAAGCTAATCAGAGACCGACTTAAGACCGCTCAAAGTCGACAGAAGAGTTATTATGATCAGAAACATCGTAGGGTCAGCTTCGAACCCGGTGAGTTCGTATACCTGAGAGTATCCCCTATGAGAGGATTGCAACGATTCAGGATAAAAGGGAAGTTAGCACCAAGATTCATTGGACCATTTTGCATAGTGGCACGAAGAGGCACTGTAGCCTACCAGCTAGACTTACCCGAGGAATTATCCGATATCCACGACGTGTTCCATGTCTCGCAATTGAGGAAGTACGTACGCAACCCAGAGAAACAAGTATCCCATGAAAATATTGATGTGCAGCCAGACCTCACTTATCGAGAACGTCCCGTAAGAATATTAGGGGAATCTGAAAGGAGGACCCGACAGAAGACCATCAAGTTTTTCAAAGTCCAGTGGAGCAATCACACCGACAGTGAAGCAACTTGGGAAAGCGAGGATTTTCTTCGGACTGAGCATCCACACCTATTTAAGGATCAGCTGAAATCTCAGGGACGAGATTTTTCCTAAGGGGGTAGGTGTTGTGACACTCTAAAAAATTTTATTTGGTTTTTATCAAAAACTTTGTAGTTTTTGAGGAGAGGCTTTTTTAAAAATTTTCTTTTTCAGAAAAACCTTCCACTTAAAAACTTCCTTTGCCTTGGCAAGGATTTTATTTTTTCAAACCTTGGTGTTTGATCTTTTGAAGCTTCTTCTCTGTTGGTTCTCTCAAATTTAATTTTTGAGTTTAAATTGTTTTCTTTTAAAATGAAGCTCTATGAAAATTTGGGGATTTTCATATCTTGGAACCACCCTTGACTTTGCATTATTTCCATGTGGTAAAACCCCTCCAAAACCTCCCCTACACCTTGTGATCAACCTAAGTTCTCTGTCCCAACTAATCCAAACAAGTTTTGGATTTTATTCTAATTATTTTCCCTCTCAAATCAATTCTGAAAATTATTTTGAGCCCAAATGATTTTCAAAGCAAGTACCATATTGCATTTGAGTTTTGACCTCAAACCAACTCCCCTGGATAGTCCTTTGTACCCACAACTCAGAACCATCTTGATCCACTCCTTCTCTTTTCAAATTTTTCAAAATTTAGTCTCTGCAAGTTTGGACCAGATTTACCAAATTTGATGAAATTCATATCTACACTCCCCCAAAAATTCCACCAAAATTCAGGCAACCTATTTGAGCAATGAGAAGCCACTCCACCAAGTATCAGCTCAAGGAAAAATCACCAGAGGCCAATTTCATTCTGTCGAACACCTTGCAAGCACTGCTGCTGTTCAAAATTCAGAAACATTCAGAGTTTAGTGTTGATCTTCGACAGAGTTTCAGTCATGCGGCCACAGTGCACTTGGCGCGTTGCACGCGGCTCTTTCTCCCTGGCCAGCACCCCCGCACGCACGCTTGGCGTCTTCCCGGCGTCGGTGGCGCCCCTGGCCGCCCGCGCCGGCGTGTCTTGCGGCGGCCGAGACCCCGTTACAGCCGTCAGGGGGCAAGAACGGCGGCTCAACGCCGTTCCGCGCCGCCCATCGCTCCCTGGCTCTCCGCGTGGCCTCATGCACGCCAGCGCACGCCCGTGCACCGCCACCGCGACCGGCAAGCACAGGACGCGCTCCCTGCCGCCGACGGGCCCGCGCCGCCCTGTTCTGTCGAACTCCCTCCTAAGCACCAATCTCCAGCTCGATTAGCACCAAAACGGACCCATTAGACTCCCACGACGGCGCTCGACTCCCTAATCACCCCCGACCGAGCACTGCGCCGCCGTAATCGCTCGCCGGAGACCCCGTTCACGGCAACCGCCTCGGGCCGCCTATAAAAAGGGCCCCCGAGCTCAACCTCGTGCACGCCTCATCCCCACACCTCACCAACGCCACGCCAGGCCACTAGGGGGACCCCGAGGAGGTCTTCCCCCACAACTCCGGTCGCCCCGATCCGCCTCGGCCTCCACCTCGATTCACTCCGGTGAGGCCATCTCCGGCGCCCAAACCCCGTTCGTTACCCTCTCTAGCTACCAGGAGCCTAACCCCCTCTTCAATTTAACCCTTGCAGCCCTCTCCGACGAGCCCCTCGACCACCCGAGCCGTCGTCCGCCGGAGCAAAGCTCGCCGTCGACGTGGTGCTCGCCGACCGCCTCCACCACCATCAGCCGACGCGGAAGGGTGCCCTGAGCATGGAGGTACCCTTCGATCTCTCTGCCTCGCCGTGGATCACCGCCGGCGACCACCGCGGCTCTCGGGCACCGGCGAACTCTGCCGCCCCGTTTGAACATTTGAACCTGACGAGTGGGACCCCACCGTCAGCCTCTCTGCCCTTTCTATCGAACCGTTTTCTGGAAGCGCCTTCGGGCAAATACGTCTTTCCTCTGGGCTGGCGTAGTCGCTACCGAAGCGTTTTCTGTTTTTATAAACTAGCCCCTAGAAAACTTCTGTTTCATTACAGATGAGTCCCTGGATAAAAACCTTTATAACTTTTAAACAGAAAAGTATTTTTGATTGATTCTTCTTCTGTTCTCCTTAAAATTTTGTCTAGTTTTTTATCAGATTTATTTGAAAATTATTTGAAGTACTTTATGTGCACTCCTTGGTATTTACGATAGCGCATATATTTCCTTTATACCGTAGATACCGAAGGAGGTGACGGAGCCGCGAACTTCACCGAGCTAGGCTCCGACTACTCCGAACCAGGCAAGCATGTTTGAACTTTTGATATGACGAGTGTCTTGGCATGTTTTGAATTTAGTTAGTTTCATGGCATGTTGATAAGCATATCGATGAATGTCATTTTATGCGATAATGAGGTAAGTGAGTTCGATGATCCATAAGTGGATGGATGTGAGTATGAATGGCCATGGGTTGGCATGAGGATGGGTGAGATGGCAGTGTTGTAGCATGCTAGTCTCATGCCGGACTATGTGACTTCAGTGTCAAACCGTGTCGGTCCAGTTCCTCTCATTTTCTTCCCTGTACTACCACATGTTTTCCGCAAGGAATATGGTTTAGTAAGATGCAAACCGCTTTTTGGTACACACCAAAAGGAGAGGCCGTGATGATGGTACCATGGCCCTGGATTAAAGCCAGTCATCCGGTCAGGGGGCATGGGTGTTTCCGGTTGGGACCGAGAGGGGGGCACCCCTTAGAGCGCGCGTATATAAATTTGATCCCATGCTATTTGAGATTGTGATCTCCCCGTCTCAAAAGTTTTTCTTGGACGATGTCTAGGGTGATTCCTAGCATCGAGAGGTAAGGATGGGTGTGTACTGGTTAGCTGTGTTTTCTTCCGAAATACCGTAAACGGAACTAGTCCTTCGCGACTATGGAAATCCGTTGGCTGTGGGAATAATTTTGTACAAACTCTGCAGAGTCATATATCCCTCCCCGTCATCTATTCCATGTCCAAATTCGTATTATCTTGTCCTAACAATGACAGTGTTGATGACAGAGACTTCGGTGTTTCGCATGAGTTCTAATTCCAGTAAATGATTATTCCTGTGGATGGACTAACCCATTTATTCTTATGAATTAAAAGTTTATTATGATTATTATTTATCTCTCCTTAAAAGCCCTTTCTGTGATGTCGCCCCGACGTCCCACTGTGGCATTTCTTTTCAAGCCCTTTCTGTGATGTCGCCCCGACGTCCGACTGTGGCATTTCTTTTCAAGCCCTTTCCGTGATGTCGCCCCGACGTCCGACTGTGGCATTTCTTTTCAAGTCCTT
>NC_041381.1:521448209-521448935 GCF_002162155.2 Triticum dicoccoides | reverse complement strand
AGGAGAGGCCGTGATGATGGTTCCATGGCCCTGGATTAAAGCCAGTCATCCGGTCAGGGGGCATGGGTGTTTCCGGTTGGGACCGAGAGGGGGGCACCCCTTAGAGCGCGCGTATATAAATTTGATCCCATGCTATTCGAGATTGTGATCTCCCCGTCTCAAAAGTTTTTCTTGGACGATGTCTAGGGTGATTCCTAGCATCGAGAGGTAAGGATGGGTGTGTACTGGTTAGCTGTGTTTTCTTCCGAAATACCGTAAACGGAACTAGTCCTTCGTGACTACGGAAATCCGTTGGCTGTGGGAATAATTTTGTACAAACTCTGCAGAGTCATATATCCCTCCACGTCATCTATTCCATGTCCAAATTCGTATTATCTTGTCCTAACAATGACAGTGTTGATGACAGAGACTCCGGTGTTTCGCATGAGTTCTAATTCCAGTAAATGATTATTCCTGTGGATGGACTAACCCATTTATTCTTATGAATTAAAAGTTTATTATGATTATTATTTATCTGTCCTTAAAAGCCCTTTCTGCGATGTCGCCCCGACGTCCGACTGTGGCATTTCTTTTCAAGCCCTTTCTGTGATGTCGCCCCGACGTCCGACTGTGGCATTTCTTTTCAAGCCCTTTCCGTGATGTCGCCCCGACGTCCGACTGTGGCATTTCTTTTCAAGTCCTTTCTGTGATGTCGCCCCGACGTCCGACTGTGGCATTTCTTTTCAA
>NC_041381.1:521416755-521448199 GCF_002162155.2 Triticum dicoccoides | reverse complement strand
TGTCACCCCGACGTCCGACTGTGGCATTTCTTTTCAAGCCCTTTCCGTGATGTCGCCCCGACGTCCGACTGTGGCATTTCTTTTCAAGTACTTTCTGTGATGTCGCCCTGACGTCCGACTGTGGCATTTCTTTTCAAGCCCTTTCTGTGATGTCGCCCCGACGTCCGACTGTGGCATTTCTTTTCAAGCCCTTTCTGTGGTGTCGCTAAGACGCCCGACTGTGGCAGCTTTTTCTTATATTTATTTCAGACACCCGATCGGAAATTATTTATGTTCCGTTGGGATTTCAGGCGGACTACCGCCGTTTCCCTTTTGCTTACCTTGTTATGATAATTTTTGAATGAACATTGGTGAATTTATTCATGTCGCATCCATGCATGCATTTGTTATATCTTACGTCCGAACTGTCTTGCGAGTACTTTCAAAGTACTCACTGGCTTGTTGATTTGGCCAGATGCTGACGAAGGCGATCTCATGGATGAAGAGTTTGATAGCGAGTCCGACACCTAGAGGAGTCCCAGTCAGTCTCGTGCGACCCTGGATTTGGTCACTGTTTTATATCCGCTTCCGCTACCAAATAAATTCATCGAGCCTCACCTCGACGCTCGATGAGATGATAGACATAGAGTCTTGTATTTTTCTCCCCGCTGTGTTTTTCCACCACCGCCATATCCTCGAGTCAGTAGTATGCCTCCACACCACTGTGTCATGTCCGCCATTATGTATAATTATTGGCGTGCTTGTAATAATTTGGTTGAGCAACCGCAGTTCGACCCTGTAATATATTTTATGCTACTGGCTTATTGTATCAAGAAATTGTCTACCAGTGAGGAGGATTTCTCCCATACTGGACTCAAAAGATTGGTTTCTCAATAAATATTTTTATTGGAAAACCGGTCGTGACAAGCTTGGTACCAGAGCCAGGCTAACTGTAGGAAGCCACTAGGTGCGATCGCTAATTGGTTATTACCATGATAGAGCTAATTTATATTTTTGCAATTGTAGTCATTTTCTGTCAGTCAGCATAAATTTATGATCTAACCATGCAGAATTTTGCCTACTTTTGTAGATGGCCGACAACAGCTGCGAGTCTCAGACCTTCGCCAACGTGCCCGATGGGTTCGTCAAACTTCTTTCTTTCATCGTTCAGGTCGCGATGGGCCATCCGTGCGCCCAGTCTTCACACTCTGAAGCTGAATTTGAAGCCTTGAACAACATTGATTGGTCATCATCAACCTTACAGGAAAGGGAGCAGGGCGAAGGCGCGGAGAGGGCTAACCCGGACGCTTCAAGCCAATCATGAACGCGAACCTGCCGTGGCGGCTCATACCTGGGGTGTACTAAAAACAATGTGACTTATTTGGACTCAAGGAGTCCTTTAATAGGATAGAAATAACTTTATTTTGGCCATGCCATTGGGCACGTTTGAATGCTTAATGCCATTAAGCCGTCGTATTGTATCCATCCGTATTACTTTTCATCTGCTTACCCTATGCTTGATCAGGTTGCAAAAACTGTCTTGCATATGAAAATAGACTGCAAAAATCCCTTGACATCTGAAAACCAGGCGGGTCAAAAAGATTGTAAAAAGAGTCATAGATTAGCTTGTTGTAAAAAACACAACTATGATCGTATGATTAGGACCTATTAGATTTTCACCGCCGGTTTATATGATTCGGTCGGTAAGGGTGCCAACCCAGTCTTTAGATACCCAAAAATTTCAAAGGTATAATGATGCCTATGGATCGGCGACTTATCAGTCGATATTGAGCTGGGTTAAAGCAATCATACTTAAACTTGTAAACCTCAGAAAAAGTCTCAATTCAAAAGGGTGTTTCCAAAGACAACTTTTAAATCAAAAAATAATAAAACATTGCAAGGCTACTGATTCAAATACGATCAGTAAACCGTTCCAGAGGGGTTTAAGCTAGGATTCGAATACGATCATGTTGCCCCCAATGGCTTTGGCGTTGCGCCAATCAAGAGGGTATCGATAGTTGTGTTCTCTTTGGTTCGAATACGACCTATGTTTGAACAGGAAGCCCCCTAATGACCTTGAGAGTTTTTTAACGACTCTGATTTCAATACGATCAAAGTCGATTCCCAAAAGGGGTTAAGCTATGATTCAAATAAGATCAAGAAGCCCCCTAGTGAGCTCGGCAGTGTGCCAATCAAAAGGGTACCGTCAGCTGTGTTCTCTTTGGTTCGAATATGACCTATGTTTGAACAGGAAGCCCCCAAGTGATCATAATTTTTAACGCTAGATTCGAATACGATCAAAACCGGATCAAACGGGTTAAGACTGATCAAATGTGATCAGCCCCCAAGTGATCATGTGAGAAAATAATGACAATGATAATGACAAATTTACCTTGAAGGAAGGAAAAAGGACAGAGGTCCTGCTTTATTATTTATCATAATACATACATTGGCAAAATATGTACATCAGGGGAGCATATGGCTCAAGTGTTGTAGGGCCGAAGATGAGCTATATTCCACGGCCGGCGGGTCTCTTCCTTCGACTTACGTGAGTCTTTGCGCTCTCGAACAACGATAAGGTAATATGACCCGTTGTTCAAGTTCTTGCTGACCACAAAGGGCCCTTCCCAAGGTGGGATAGCTTGTGCGCATCAGTTTGATCCTGGATGAGCCGGAGCACCAAATCACCTTGGGAAGGGCCCCAGCCTGCGTCGTCGATGTAGAGCTTGCCATGACGACTCTTCGTCATTTAGCCCACAACGTATCCCATGAGCCCTTCGAAGCTGCCCTTCAAGAACTCAAATCCACCGTGCGCTGGCCCCATGGTGGGCGCCAACTGTCATGGAATTGTCACGGCAAATGTCCTAATGAAAGGACTTAGTCGTGGAGCCATCGCAACTAGGAAGCTTGAAGGGGTTAATCGGGACAAAGGACACGAGGTTTATACTGGTTCGGACCCTTACGGTGAAGGCAAAAGCCCACGGCCCAGTTTTGAGTGGGATTGCTTATGTCTCGATAACCAGGGAGCAAATCGCTTGACCTAGCTCTCGAGTTGATGTTACTTGCCCTGAACCGCCACCGGGTCGTCCCTTTATATACAGAGGCCGACGCCGAGCGGCTCTACAGAGTCCCGGCCGGCTTATAAACAGTGTCCGGCTCGGTCTCTTAATATATCTTGTCTTACAACACAAGTCACGTATACATGGCGGCTTATCACTACGGGCCTTAAGTCGCCTTTTGGATTTGGGCCCTTACTGAACCGCCATCTTCAACCTTGGTCTTGGGCTTCAAAATACTCATAGGTATAACCCGGCCCCTCCTGGGCGGGTCATACCTAATAGTTATATCCCCAACACAATGTGTGAATGAAACATGTAGAGAGAGCTTGCGAAGATGGAGCAGATAGGGCGGGAAAGCTTGTATGTATGTGGACAAGAGAGTAGGAGAAAAACCTTATGAGACAGAGAGAGAGAGAGAGAGAGAAAGAGAAAGAGGAAGAAGTTAGGTCTGTGAGAAAGATGGAGACATGTAATATACGCGAGATGCGTGTGCATCCAGATTCTGTACATGTGGAAGGAGAAGGGACAACAGGTTTGATGAGAGAGCTGGAAAAACATGGACGAGAGGGGAAGGATCTCGTGGGTTGAGGGATTGATAATTTTGTGCGGGGGAGAGAGGTATTGGTAGTTTTGTGCGGGAGAGAGAGGGTGGGGGGAGGAGTCAGTCAGCCGTCGTCACATCATCCTGCTTCCAAATGACCTTGCATTCTCTAGCACAGTCTGGTCGCCGTTGTCGGTGTCAAGATCGGTGGATCTCAGGTAGGGGGTCCCGAACTCTGCGTCTAAGGCTAAGGCTAACAGGAGGCGGGGGACACAATGTTTACCCAGGTTCGGGCCCTCTCGATGGAGGTAATACCCTACTTCCTGCTTGATTGATCTTGATAATATGAGTATTACAAGAGTTGATCTACCACGAGATCGTAGAGGCTAAACCCTTGAAGCTAGCCTATGATTATGATTGTTATTGTCCTACGGACTAAACCCTCCGATTTATATAAACACCAGAGGGGGCTAGGGTTACACAGAGTTGGTTACAGAGAAGGAGATCTACATATCAGAATTGCCAAGCTTTCCTTCCACGCAAAGGAGAGTCCCATCCGGACATGGGACGAAGTCTTCAATCTTGTATCTTCATAGTCCAACAGTCCAGCCAAAGTATATAGTCCGGCTGTTCGAGGACCCCTTAATCATGAACTCCCTCAGTAGCCCCTGAACCAGGCTTCAATGACGATGAGTCGGCGTGGAGATTGTCTTCGGCATTGCAAGGCGGGTTCTTCTCCAAATTCTCCAGAGTACCTGTTGTAACAAGCAGTGTCCGACTTCCCATCAATGTTGCACTCCTCTGCTTCTGTGCTGTAATAATGGCTATCTCCATGTGTAAAGCGAATGCGAGAAGTCGGGGCATTTTTACATTTTCCACCCTGACAATGTAAGTAAATCGTCTATTTAAAGAGACGAGGATCCTCAGATCCAAATCACACCATCCTCCCCCAGTGAGCATCCACCAGAGTGTGCCCGGAAGAAACCATTCCATCATGGCCGGCCGTCGCAGCTCCTCCTCTCGCTCCCATAGCACTAAGCCAGTCGATTGGGAGAAGTGTTCTGTTCCCCACAGCCGATCGGTAGAGTTGTAGACCCAGGGGTTTCTCCCGCCTACATACATGGTCCCCGTCCGAGTCGGACTAGCCACCTACAATGGCGGGGAGCAAGCAGAGAGTTTTCCCAACCCATCCAAGGGGGAGCGGGTATGCCTTGTCCCTTTCTTGCTGAGGGGACTTACAATTCCAATCCATCCATTCCTCCGCGCGCTCGTGGAGTTCTATGGCCTCCAGCTGCATAACTTCACCTTGCCTCCATTTTACATATCACCGGCTACGTCGCCTTTTGCAAGCTGTTTCGGGGCTGCGAAGCTCATTTCGAGCTATGGAAGATGCTATTATGCCACGTACCCCGTACTCTGGAGGGGTCAATATATCAAGTGGGCGGAGCCGTAATATGGTGCATCGCCGGGGCCGGATACCTGTTCGGTACTCTGAAGAGGACATCCAAAGAATGGCCTTCAGAGTGGTTTTATATGGAGGACGTCCCCCTTCCGGACCCTATTCGGATGGGCCTTCCTGAGTTTGAAAATGCCCGTTGAAGAAATGCCATAGCTGGCGCCCCCGGAGCCCCCAGGAGGAAGATAACAGAGAGGTCCTTTTCCTGATGGACATGATAAAAACACTGGCTAGATCAGGACTGACAATGTGGAGGCACCGACCAGAGGCACGACAATGAAACGCATTAAGGCCGTCCCATACCAGCAAATGTGGTTGCACTGGGAAAAACTCGTTTCAGCGGCACCATGACCCGGTCAACAACATATTCAAGTTGAGTTATTTATCAGGTTCAACTTATAGTGAAAGTAAACGGTGTCATAATGCCATGCTATGCATCACTATCATATGCATCACATAACCATGAAAATAACTAAATCAACTACGCTCCCACGGAGCCATCATCAACTCAAAATACTTCTCTAGTTAAGATCAAACCTCACTTAAACCATAACAATTTCTAGCAATCTCATCATTTTTCATCATGCAAGAATAATAATTAAACTAATTATTAACGTCCATGACCATATCATCTTATCATTACTCATATCTAAGTTCTTGTTAGCTTATCAGCAAGATTCATTTCAAACTTTGTGTAAATCAAGCATATTTAACATGACAAGAATCTAGCAGAATATAATTATCATAGTAATTATTTAAATGCATGAATAATCATAAGTTCAAGTATGAAAATCACAAATGTTGTTGTGGCTTGCCTTAGTGCTAATGAGGTTCACAAATCTCCTGGTGATCCTCAAGACAAGCTTGCTCTTTTGAAAATAATAAACCACAAAAAGAAAACATCAAGAAACCTTCCAAAAATTACAAGAAAATCTAGACAGCAAGGAAAAATCCCATCTTTTGGGTGTTGTTAGAGTTTTGGACAAAGAACACAATGCAAAAAGAATCAATGCATTTGGACTTATATTTAAAAAGTTATGGCTGATTGAAGTTTCCTGGATTTAAATGAATTTGAAATAAAAATAAACAGACTGGGGGTGACGTCGAAGGCGTAAAAGCCCAGGGCGCCTCCAATCATACCGCTTCACGTGCGTACTGAGTGGCTGACTAGCGGGCCCCGCTAGTCAGGCCAGAAGGAGGGGAGAGGGAAACAGAGGGAGGCGGAGCTTCGCCGGAGCACACGCCGGCGGCGAGGGTTCTTGGGGTCAAACGAGAGGGGGGATCGAAGGAGAAGAAGATGGCGCACCTGCCCGTACCCGTAGCATGGCTAGAGGTGACCGGACGGCGTCGGAAATGGCCTCTCCAGTGGAGGCAAAGGGCAGAGGTAGCCGAAGACGAAGACGATGGTGGCTCGGGGCGGCTCCAGGGGCTCCAGCGAGGCAGGACGACTTCACCGAAGAGTGGCGGAGACCCTGGCAGGGTCGCCCTGGCCTGGGAGGGGTCGGAGTTGCGGGGATGATCTAGAGGGGATCACCGACGAGCTCGGGCTTTGGGACGACAGCCCACGGCCTGCCCGTCCGGGCTGCGGCTTCTACTAGTTTGTGGAGGGTGTGAGAGTAGCTGCGGGTGCTCAAGGAAGGCTGGGGTGGCGGCATTTATAGGCGGGTGGGGAGAGGGGTTTGGGCTCCGCCGGAGGACACCTGTCCATGGCGCCCGGCAACGAAAGGCGCCAGTGAGAGAGGGGGAAGACGACGAAGGTCACGCAGGAACTCTAGGCGAGCGCGGACGAGCACATGGGCGAGGGGGAAGACGACGAGCATAGTGTGCCATGCACTATGTCGTTGGCCGGACCATGGTCGTGCCCGCTGCAGCGAGCTCCGGCGTCGGCGAGTGCCAGGGGGAGTTAAGGGGGTGGAGACGGGGATGGTAGCGAGGCTTGGCATGCTCGGGCAGGCTGGGCAGCGAGCACGCGCTCAATAGAGTGCTAGGCGGCACACAAAGCGCGTGTTTTGCATGCCAGCACGCCCGGACAAACGCGGTCACCGCGTGAACCGTGACATCAGGCCACTCTAAGCGCTAACTTGATGTCTGGCATGTAGTCCTTGGTAGTTTGGAGTGTTACCATGGTTGGGGTTGGATCCTGGTGCAGTACAAATGGATTTGTACTGCTAGCAAGTTTCTGGACAGTAACTTTGGAGTTTTACTATGGTCAAACCACTGGGAGTTAAGGACTGAGCTTTGGAGGCTTGCTTACACTTACTAGGGTAAATAGGCACAAGAAAAACCAGCTACAATGGAGCTAGTAAAATGGTAGTTGCTGTAGAAATTACCATTTCTGTCCAGAAATGAATTTATTTTCTGTAGCCAAAATATTCCAAAGAGTGATGAAATATTTTTGCTCAGAAAGGTGCCCTAGGGTTCAAAGAATAATTGGGATTTTTCTCAGGATTTTTGGGGCAAGAAAAATTAGGGTTGCTTTGGAGCACAAAGGGCTAGCTAGGGTTTTGGATGGCAAAATGAATATATTCCAAGCAATATTTTGAGTTGATCCAGAGGTGAAATGATGGTTTTGAGGAGGAGAGGGAGCACTTGGGTGAAAGTCAAGGGGTACCCAAGTGGTTAAGTCCAAATGAAGTGATCCAAAACTCCAAATTCAAAACCAACTCAACTGAAAACCAGGCAAAGAAAAGAGGGCAAAACCTAGGCTGTACAAACCTCCCCCACTTAGAATGAATCTCGTCCTCGAGATTCGGTTCCTTGGGAAAACCATTCTGGATAATAGGCCCTTAGAAATTCTTCTAATTCCCATGTTGATTCTGACTCGGTATGATGCTTCCATTGGACTTTGTAAAACTTCCGTGCTTTACTGCGAGTGACTCTTTCCATCTGATCCAAGATTTTCATCGGCCTTTCTTCATATGTTAAGTCCTTTGCCAGCTCTATTTCTGTCAATTGGTCTTTTTCTCAGGTGGCGATATGCACCGTCGTAATTGTGAAACATGGAACACGTTGTGCACGTCTGACAATTCAGGGGGCAACTCCAACTGATATGCCACATCACCCACCGTCGTCATAAGGGGAAATGGACCAATAAATCTGGGTGCCAATTTTCCATGAGTCTGAAACCCCTTGATACCTTTCATAGGTGTGACTCGAAGATAGACATGTTCTCCGGGTTCAAAGCTGATTTGATGGTGCTTTGCATCATAATAACTTTTTTGTCGTGATTTGGCCAACTGCAGTCTGTCTCTAATTTCCTTGACTTCCTTTTCCGCTTCCAGCATGAGATCCGTTCCAAAAATATGGTTATCTCTGGTTTGAGACCAATTTAATGGAGTGCGGCACTTACGGCCATACAAAGCTTCATACGGTGACATCTTTAAACTGGTGTGGAAGCTATTGTTATACGAGAACTCGACGTACGGCAAGCAGTCTTTCCATTTTGGGCCTTGGGACAAAACATAGGCTCGCAGCATATCCTCGAGTATTTGGTTTACTCGTTTTGTCTGTCCATCAGTCTGAGGATGATAAGCGGTATTGTACTTCAACTCCGTCCCTAAGGCTCGATGGAGACGGGACCAAAAAGCGGAGGTAAAAAGTGAACCTCGGTCAGAAGTAATGGTTCGGGAGACTCCATGCAGACTAACTATTCTGGACACATACAATTATGCAAGCTCATCTGCTCGATATGAGGTCCTGATCGGGAGGAAGTGGGCTACCTTGGTTAATGTGTCCACTATGACCCAGATCGCATCATTGTCCCGTCGGGTCTTAGGTAGTCCGGTGATAAAATCCATAGAGACATCATCCCATTTCCATTGTGACACTAGCAACGGTTGGAGAAGTCTGGCTGGCTTTTGATGTTCTGCCTTTACTTTGTTGCATATGTTGCAACAGGCCAGGAAATAAGCAATGTCTTTCTTCATTCCATCCCACTAGAATATTTGTCAAAGATCTTCGTACATTTTTGTACCTGTAGGGTGAATGGAATATGAGGATTCGTGGGTTTCTGACAGAATCTTCTGCTTTAAAACCGCTTGATTGGGCACACAAATCCTTCCCCTAAATCGGAGGGTACCGTACTGATCCTTTGACAAATCGGAATTCTTGGCATGTTTTTGCAGATCAGTGTCACCTGGCTGGGCCTTGCGGATTTCTTCCTCAAGAGTAAGGGTAACTTCCAGAATATTGGCAAGGCCAGCCTCAACTATGACCAGGTTGAGCTGAGCAATCTCTTCTTTTAGTTTAGGAGGCAAAGATTCCAATAGGACATTTAAACCGACGGGCTTTCGACTGAGCGCATTGGCAACCACGTTGGCCTTACCCGGATGGTAATTTAGTCCAAGGTCATAATCCTTGACCAACTCAAGCCATCTTCGTTGACGGAGATTTAAATCCGGTTGAGTAAATATATATATGAGGCTTTTGTGATCGGTAAAAATTTGGCACCATTTCCCGATGAGGTAGTGTCTCCAAATTTTTAAAGCATGCACTACTGCGGCCATTTCCAAATGATGAGTGGGGTAATTCCCCTCGTGGGGTCATAGCTGTCCTGAGGTGTAAGCTACTACCTTGCCATCTTGCATAAGCACGCATCCCAGTCCTTGCCTGGAAGCGTCGCAGTATACATCAAAGCTGCGGTAGATATCTGGAAGGGTTGATCCTGGTGCAGTTGTCAGTCGTTTCTTTAACTCAGTGAAACTTTTCTCACAGTCCTCAGTCCATTCAAACTTCTTATCCTTTTTGAGCAGCTCTCTCATGGGTTTAGCAATCTTGGAAAACCCTTCAATGAAACGGCGGTAATATCCGGCTAATCCAAGAAAACTCCGGATCTGAGATACGGTTGCGGGTGGCAACCAGTCGAGCACATCCTTTACCTTACTTGGGTCCACGGCTATACCTTCAGCAGATAGCACATGCCTGAGTAATCCAACTTGCTTGAGCCAAAACTCACATTTACTGAATTTGGCGTATAACTGATGCTCATGGAGTCGTTGTAACACTGCTCGGAGGTGTTCCTTATGCTCTTCTTCACTTCTTGAGTAAATGAGTATATCATCGATGAAGACGAGCACGAACTTATCGAGGAAGTCCATGAATACTTTATTCATCATGTGCATGAAGAAGGTGAGGGCGTTGGTGAGGCCAAAAGACATGAATGTATATTCATAGAGACCGTAGCGAGTGGTGAATGCGGTCTTGGGAATATCCTCCTTTTTAATTTTTAGCTGATAATACCCAGTCCGTAAATCGATCTTGGAGAATACCTTGGCCCCACTAAGCTGATCAAACAAATCATCAATTCTTGGCAAAGGGTATTTGTTTTTGATTGTGACATCATTCAGCTAACGGTAATCCACACACAAGCAGAGGTTGCCATCTTTCTTGTCCATGAAAATAGGAGGTGATCCCCATGGTGAGGAGCTGGGGCGGATATACCCTTTCTGGAGCATTTCATCAAGCTGTTTCTTTAGCTCCACTAATTCTGATGACGACATTCGATAATACTTCTTGTGTGTGGGTGTGGTTCCGGGCACAAGACATATCGCAAACTCAAGCTCCTGATCAGGTGGCATGCCTGGTAGTTCTTCTGGGAATACATCAGGAAACTCACGGACCACCGGAATTAATTCCATTTCAGCCATTGTTGCAAAGACCATTTCCTTGGAGGGTATGCTCCTACGAGCAATAAATTTTGTAGTTTGTCCCTCTTGGCCGGTCAAGTTGACTTCTCGGGTCGCACAATTTATGCATACTTGATACTGAGTCAGCCAATTCATACCCAAGATAACATCCAACTTATCGGATTCAATAAGTATCAAAGAAGTTGGAAAACGGACTCTGTTGATATTGACTTCCAGATTATGGCAGACTATATTGCTTCTGATTAGAGATCCTGGGGTTTGTACCAGCATATTCTTGCCCAAAAGCGAACATGGAATTTTGTTTTGGGCAACAAAACTCCGAGAAATAAAAGAGTGGGAAGGCCCAGACAGGTATGTTATCAACACGGAACATACCAATGACGACTTCGGGGTTCTCTTGGGCTTCGTTGGCGTAAATGTGATGAATGAATCCCGTGAGGTCGTGTTGATCTGGGCATGCCTCCATATAATGGACTTGTGGCTTGAATGTTGTATTGGTTCGATTATTCATGGGACACTGCTTGGCATAATGTCCGGTTTGCCCACAATTGAAACAGGAATTGCTGCGCAGACGATTCTCTAGAATTTGGTTGAGCGTGTCATTCTTGACTTGGGTGGTGGTCTTGTTAACATTTTGTTGCCAATTGGGCTTGTATGCTACCTAAGTCGGCTGCCAGGTACGAGCCTTCTGCACTGGTTGCATTTCTTTTCTTGGCTCAAACTTGCGCTTGTGATCATTGTTGGCAGGCTTAGCGTCTGATACAAGCTTGTGTTCCCTTTCAGCAATGAAAGCCTTGTTCACCAGAGTTTGGAATTCTGGGAAATCGAACATACAGAGAGTACAACGGAGTTGCGGGTTTAACCCACGAAGAAACCTGTCCATCTTTCTTTCCTCAGTGGCCACGTCATATTGAGAGTAACGTGACAGATGATTGAATTTCTGCAAATATTCTCCCACAGACTGACTTCCTTGGAGGAGCGTGAGAAATTCACGCTGCTTAGTCTTCATAATTCCCGTAGGGATGTGATATTTACAGAATCAATCCTTGAACCTTGACCAGGTAATTTCTTCATCAGCAGTCCACATGACTTTTTCATTTTCCCACCATATGGCAGTAGCGCCTTCAAGATAACGTGTTACAAATGGAACTTTATCCCCTTCATCGGTTCGGGCAACCTCAAGCTTCTTTTCCATAGTTCTCAACCAATCATCTGCATCCAAGGGATCAATGGCCTGACTGAAACTGGGAGGCTTAGTCCTTTGAAAATCAGATAGCTTGGAGTGATGACCGGGCTGATTTCCATTCTTTCCAACCACAGCTTGAATACTTCTGAATATTTCCATCAGATCATTATTTCGTCTTTCCTCAAACATACGCGGAATTTACTCGGTGGAGGGCGGATTTGGCGGTGGAGGCGGTGGTGGAACGTACGGCTCGGGTGAGTGCCCTGCCTTTCGTGCGAAACGACGAACAGGAGAACCCTTGCAAACGTTGCTACTGCAGCCTCCCCGCGTCATCCTAATATGATTATTTTCCCAAGGCAACGCAACTGAGATGAGAAGCATTCAAAATAAGTTGGGGAGAACCAGCAACAAAATCCGAGTAAAACCAAAATGGCGAAGAAAATATAGCGAATAAAATAAAGTCCAACATAATTATACATAGACTCGTACATGAAAGATAACAACATGCCAGGTCCAACTACCCTTATACATGAAACATCATGACTCGTACGACTACATCCATACTCCATCCTGACGACTGCGAATACTCGGAAGCTCTACTACTGTGCTGGAGCTGCGGGGTCCTCTCCTGAAGCGGACTCGGATCCTGAACTGACGGGGTTAACTGAGACCTCCGGGTTAAAAGTGACACGATGACGCTGCCTCGAGGGCTCTCCCTCTGAGGCAGGTGGAGGGTGAATCATCGGGGCTACAAGAGTGGCGAGGAGTGAAACCCATTCAGCAGGAGCACTAAGTGGACTCACAGTCGTGGTGCCCGAGCTACTCAGAGGAGTAACCGGGGAAACAGGGGATCTAGAACTGGCAGGAATATCGGGAGTAAATCCTACAGATGGTGGAGTAGTGGCTGACCTAGCAGAGACTAAAGTAGAGGCTAAAGTAGTATGGGCACGACTCAGCTCACGAGCCATCTCGTAGATTAGAAGATATCTAGCAGTGATATAGCGAGAAAGGTGGCTAGCTACACTATCAGACTCTGGATCAATGACAGGGAAACAGACACGACCATTATCGTGGAGAGAAGGATAGTAGTGGAAACCTGGGTGGTTCTGCATCCGGACCTTGTTGTAACGGAGCTCAACGAGTACCTCGAATGCAGCAAACTGGACAACCTGAGAAGCGGTAGAAGCGTAGCCGCTTCGAGAAGTACGAGTGTAAGAGCTGGAATCGGAACTGGTACGCAGAGTAACCACGGCGTGATACTCATACACTGAGTCAGCAAGACGCTCGCAGTACACACGATAGCAGCCGACACCACACGTTACGAAGGAGATGCGGTGACATCTACGGCATCAACTGCAACTGGCACGAATACAGCACCGGAGCCATCTACACTCACAACCATTAGCATGTTAGCATAAAAATAAAAATCAGTGCATGCAATGCAACAACCAGCTACAATAGGCTACCGGCACTCAACTACAACTCGTATCTAATGTCCAGTTAACTCGGCGTAGTCTAGTGTGGCCTACAGTCAGCACGGTTCTGATACCAAGCGTTGTGGCACCCCGGCTCAGAGCGACCGGTTTACCCTGCATTGCCAGCCCAGAGACCTTGTCTTCTGGCAACACACAACAACTTGGTACAGAAAAACAACCGCTTTATTCATGCTAGCAGAGCATACTTCATATTACAACAGTTAGCGAGGCCAAGCGGCACACACAGTGCGACTAAACAATATGTACATTATTTAGTAAACATAAAGGGGCCTCGATCATGACAACTACGTGGCAGCGGAACAACGTCGTAGCAGGACTCCATAGCACAGGGACACCGATGTGGACACGATCTAGACTCGGACAACTCTCCTTTCCAACAAGACTTTCCAGAAATCTGGCATGACACGCCAGGTCAGTACATTGAAGGTACTTGCAAGCTCACAACAAGCATAAACATAATGACAAACAATATCATGATACTTAACCAATTAATAATAATGCAACAATATATCCAACATGTTGTGAATATGCTCAAGTAGTACTCGTCCCATGGACTGGCTTACCGAACATGATCATTTCCAGACCACAAACATGAAGAACTCAACGACCATTTCGTGATCCTTACATCGATCACAACCCTGACCAACACTTTGTCTCAAACCGTGATCCTTACGGTGATCACAACCAGACCACACATGGTCTAACTCAACACGATGGCCTCACTGCCATTACATCAATGCAAATCTTAGTGTGCAAATTTATTAAGTGTTGACCCATGGTGTACCCTACTTTTGAGCGTGTCCGTAATCGTGGACTCGGCTATTAATAGATTGATACCCTCCATAGAGGTAGCGCACTGGACCCACACTATGGAACCCATGGCCTCGCACTCCCATTCGGGTGGACCAACGACATTACGACGAAACCACTTCATTGTCATGACACTCTCCTGGCCACTCCGACTCAATCCCCATCGGGCTAGTCCTGGGTGGCCCCGTGTCTACGTCAAGACACCTCAAACCACCATCGTGGCAACGATCCACTCTGGGACCCAAACACTTAACTCATCAACGGGCACACAAGGTTATGCCTGCTTACCGGGCCAGGGTACAGCATGCCCATAACCTTCCCTAGATGGAGGCACCAACCAGAGGCACGACAATGAAACACATTAAGGTCGTCCCATACCGGCAAATGTGGTTGCACTGGGAAAAACTCGTTTCAGCAGCACCATGACCCGGTCAACAACATATTCAAGTTGAGTTATTTATCAGGTTCAACATAAAGTGAAGGTAACCGGTGTCATAAAGCCATGCTATGCATCACTATCATATGCATCACATAATGATGAAAATAACTAAATCAACTACGCTCCCACGGAGCCATCATCAACTCAAAATACTTCTATGGTTAAGATCAAACCTCACTTAAACCAGAACCATTTCTAGCAATCTCATCATTTTTCATCATGCAAGAATAATAATTAAGCTAATTATTAACCTCGATGACCATATCATTTTATCATTACTCATATCTAAGTTCTTGTTAGCTTATCAGCAAGATTCATATCAAACTTTCTGTAAATCAAGCATATTTAACATGACAAGCATCTAGCAGAATATAATTATCATAATAATTATTTAAATGCATGAATAATCATCAGTGCAAGTAGGAAAATCACAAATATTGAAGTGGCACTATGAAAATGTTGATGTGGCTTGCCTTAGTGCTGATGAGGTTCACAAATCTCCTGGTGATCCTCAAGACAAGCTTGCTCTTCTGAAAATAAATAAAACCACAAAAAGAAAACATCAAGAAACCTTCTGAAAATTACCAGAAAATCTAGATAGCAAGGAAAAATGCCATCTTTTTTGTGCTGTTAGATTTTTGGACAAAGAACACAATGCAGAAAGAATCAATGCATTTGGACTTATAGATAAAAAGTTATGGTTGTTTGAAGTTTCCTGGATTTAAATGAATTTGAAATAAAAATAAACAGACAGTGGGGGGGTGACGTCGAAGGCGTAAAAGCCCAGGGCGCCTCCACTCGTACCACTTCACACGCGTACTGAGTGGCTGACTAGCGGGCCCTACTAGTCAGGCCAGAAGGAGGGGGAGAGGGAAACAGAGGGAGGCGGAGCTTCGCCGGAGCACACGCCGGCGACGAGGGTTCTTGGGGTCAAACGAGAAGGGGGGTCGAAGGAGAAGAGGATGGCGCACCTGCCCGTACCCGTAGCGTGGCTATAGATGACCGGACGGCGTCGGAAACGGCCTCTCCAGTGGAGGCAGAGGGCAGAGGTCACCGGAGACGAAGATGACGGCGGCTCGGGGCGGCTCCAGGGGCTCCAGCGGGGCGGAACGGCTTCACCGAAGAGTGGCGGAGGCCCTGGCAGGGTCGCCCTGGCCTAGGAGGGGTCGGAGCTGCGGGGGCGATCCGGAGGGGATCGCTGACGAGCTCGGGCTTCGGGACGGTAGCCCACGGCCTGCCCGACCGGGCTGTGGCTTCGACTAGTTTGTGGAGGGTGTGGGAGTAGCTGCGGGTGCTCAAGGATGGCTGGGGTGGCAGCATTTATAGGCAGGCGGCTAGAGGGGTTCGAGCTCCGCCGGAGGACACCTATCCACGGCGCTCGGCGACGAACGGCGCCAGTGAGAGAGGGGGAAGACGACGAAGGTCACGCAGGAACTATAGGCGGGCACAGACGGTCACAGGGGCGAGGGGTGAGGGAGTACTGGATTAGGGGGTGTCCGGATGGCCATACTGTGACCTTTGGCCGGACTCGTGGACTATGAAGATACAAGATTGAAGACTTTGTCCCGTGTACGGATAGGACTTTCCTTGGCGTGGAAGGCAAGCTTGGTGATTCGATATGAAGATCTCATCCCCTTGTAACCGACTCTGTGTAAGCCTAGCCCTCTCTGGTGTCTATATAAACCGGAGAGTTTTAGTCAGTAGGATGAACAACAATCATAACATAGGCTAGCTTCTAGGGTTTAGCCTCCCTGATCTCGTGGTAGATCAACTCTTGTACTAGCCATATCATCAATATTAATCAAGCAGGAGTAGGGTTTTACCTCCATCGAGAGGGCCCGAACCTGGGTAAAAACATCGTGTCCCTTGTCTCCTGTTACCATCCGCCTAGACGCACAGTTCGGGACCCCCTACCCGAGATCCGCCGGTTTTGACACCGACATTGGTGCTTTCATTGAGAGTTCCTCTGTGTCGTCACCTTTAGGCCCGATGGCTTCTTTAATCATCAACCGCGATGCAGTCCAGGGTGAGACTTTTCTCCCCGGACAGATCTTCATATTCGGCGGCTTTGCACTGCGGGCTAATTCGCTTGGCCATCTGGAGCGGATCTATTGAAAGCTACTGTCACATCCCCGGTTCAGGCCTTGTTTGTCTTTGCTTTATCATCCATGCATCATGTCTAAATTTATTGGAAACTTGCAATGGGGATGCTTAAACCCTAGCACCAAATGAATTCAACTAGGGCCAAAATAAAATCTTTTTCTTTGAACTCAAAATGCCCTCTAAAAATGTTCAACATTTCTGGTTTGAGGTGAAAGCATCTACCAAAAATGGTTTATATTTTTGCAGGACATATTGGGCTCTGAACTAAATCATACTCTATTTGCATTTGGGCATTTAAATGCTATTAAATATTTTAAATGCTCAAATAATTCTGAACTTAAGTGTGGGCTATTAGAAATAATCCCAACAGAGCCCACAATTATTTGCAGGATTTTTGGAAACGTTTTAGTATTTTTAATAAAGCCAAACATCTGCAGAAAAATAGAAAAGAGAAATAAAAGAGAGAGAGAGAGAGAAGGACTACCTGACGCTCACCTGGCAGCCCACTTACCTCGCCTTCTACTGTAGCAGCCCAGCCCACCCCGTCGCGCGTCGTCTTCCTCGCGCCTACTGGCGTTGCGCGTGGCGCGCGCACAGCCGAGCTGCGACCACCTCCTGCTTGCACCTCCTGCTCCCTCCCCGCCCCATTCAAGCGCCTGGAGACGCCCCGTGGCTCCTCTATCCTCTCCCTCACTCGCTGCTCTCCCTCCCTCCTCCTCTGTTTCTCCTACGCGCAGCCACCGAGCGCAGTCGTCGCCGCCGTTCGTCACCGCCGCAGCCACAGCCACTCCCTCGCTCTCTCTTCGCATTCCCGAGCTCCGCATCGTCGTCCTCCTCGTCCACGCCAAGCCAAGCAACCAGGGGAGCGCTGCATCGCCGTCACGGACGTCTTCTTCAACCTTGGTGCCGACGATCTCCGTCGCTTGATTCACCGCGTCCAGAGCCTCCCCGGCCCCACCGTCTGCACCGTCTAACTCGCCGTGAGCCACTTACCTTCTCCCCTAACTCCTTGTGCTCGCCCCCGTGCTGTAGCGCCGTTCCCCATGAGCACCGAAGCCACCGTCCGCCATTGCTGCTGCACGCTTAGCCTCCATGCCCCCCTGGCCTCACCGTGCTGCTCGTGGTGCTCCCCGTGCCTAGCAGGTGCTGCCCAGCCTCTCCTTTTGCTCACTGACGCACCGTAGCGAAGCGCCCGTGCATCACCGAGCACCGCCTCCGCCAAAGCTCGTCGCCGGTATGAATTCCGGTGACCCCGCGACTTACCACTTGGTCCCCTGGATGCGCGGGAGCAAGGGCTATGCCCCGGTGCCCTTAGCGCGCCAATCCGACGCCCCTAGCGCAAGTCCGGCGTGCCACCGCCATTTTCTGTGGTCGCCTTCGGCTGGTCTCCGACGTGCTGACGTGGCGCCGTCGTTAGGGGCTAATGACCCTGCTAATTAACCCCCTGGGTCACTGACAGCTGGGCCCCGCTGTCTATTTAAATGTAGATTAGTTTCTGTTTAGTTTTAATTAATCTCAGTGGGCCCACGCGTCAGCTTTGACCAAGCTGACGTGGCTGTTGACTGGGCCCGCATGTCAGTGACACTAACCAGCCCCAGTCACTGACCACTGGGCCCCACTGGTCAGGTTTGACCTGGCGGCGCCTGTTGACCTGCCGAGGTCAGCATGACCTAATGCTGACGCAGTAAACATTTTCTGGAATTAAAATAAATCGGAAATGATTTATAAACTTCAGAAAATGATCTAAACTTCTAAAATTCATAGAAAATCAACCGTAACTCCAAATCAAACAAATTATATATGAAAAATGATCAGAAAAATCCAATCTATGTATCATACCATTTTCATGCATGTTAGAACAACTTATACCTGCTGATCAGGTCAAATAAATTAAATGGCATTTAAACTCTCACATATGGAGTTTGAATTTGAACCTAGTGTTCAAACCAACCCGATTTAACTTGTTGCTAGATGCATTAGCCCAAAACACATTCATATTGCCATATCATAGCATGCATCATACTGTGCATTGCATTGATCGTGTTTCTTCTGTGTTCGCCGGTGTTGTTCCCCCTCGGTAGACGCTGTACCGATGATGTGATCGTTGACACTGATGAAGACTCAATGTTATCTTTAGAAGTGCCAGGCAAGCAAAACCCCCTTGTTCATTCCGATACAATCCTACTCTCTCGCCCTGCTCTCTTTTACTGCATTAGGACAACAACGAGTCATTTGTTAGTTGCTGCGGTAGCTGAACCCCTTTATCCTCTGCATGACCTGTCATTGCCACAGTAAATAGATGAAACCCACTAGTATGAGTAGGAGTTGTTTGAGCCCTGTTGTGCCTACGCATTCATGTTTGTTTGTCATGCCTGCTACTGCTTAGAGTTGAGTCAGGTCTGATTCATCGGGAATGAATCAGAGGTGTGTGAACATGTCCTACTGGTGTAAGCTAAGTGTGTGAACACGATTTGGTAAAAGGTATCGGTGAGAGGCCATGTAGGAGTACATGGTGGGTTGTCTCATTGAAGCCATCCTTAGGAACTGAGTTCTGTGTTTGTGATCCATGATTCAGCTACTACCATGCATTGGGCCCTGAAATATGACCCCGCTCGACTTCTTATTCACCCTTGTCCTCTGTCCAGGAGTTGCAAGTAGTTTCTGGTGTTTGTAGCTTAGTGGAGGCCATGGACAGCGCTGACCGTAGGGGTGGGCTGTGATGCGGTAGGTACGTGGCCGGGTATACCGGGCACCCGTTAGGTGTCTCGGAACCCTGTTCACATCGTTTGGGGCTGTGAGCGAAACCCCGGCCGGATCTCCTCACGGATGGACCCGAATAGGCGATAAACCTGGACTAGAGACTTAGGTGTTTAGGTAGGTCGTGGTCTACACCCACGTCGGCTTTCGCTTGAAGTCTGCCAAGCACATGTCATGTGCAGACGCTAAGTGGTGGAAACATGTATGAAGAAGTACACCCCTCCAGGGTTAACATCATCTATTCGAATAGCCGTGTCCGCGGTAAAGGACTTCTGGGTTGCTTATATCAGTTCATAGACAAGTGAAAGTGGATACCCTAAAATACGCAAGATAAGCGTGAGTGCTATGGATGGCGTTCTCATAGGGAGACGGGAGCAGATCCATAGTGGTGTATTGATATGGTGAATATGTGGACTCGTGTGCGCCACCTCAAAAGAGTTACTTGCAGTCGTAGTTCAGGATAGCCACCGAGTCAAAGCTGGCTTGCTGCAGTTAAACCCCACCATCCCCTTTGTTGATAATGATGCATATGTAGTTAGTTCTGATGTAAGTCTTGCTGGGTACATTTGTACTCACGTTTGCCTATTTTATGTTTTTGCAGAGAGACTTCAGTCTCACTAGTAGTTTCGCGTGGACTTCGACGTTTAGCTTGTTACCTCAGCTACGATCTTGTGCCCTCGGCAGGATCTGGTAGATAGTCAGGCTTCTCAGCCTTTTTCATTTGTAGATGTCTGTACTCAGACATGTTAAGCTTCCGCTTGTGCTTTGATTTGTATGCTCTGAATGTTGGGTCATGAGACCCCTCTTTGTAATTTCTCGCTCCTCGGAGCCTAATGAATACATACTTGGGTCGTAGAGTCATGTTGTGATGCCATGTTGTATTTGCACATATCGAGCATATTGTGTGTATGTTATTGAAATGCTTGGTATGTGTGGGATCTGACTATCTAGTTGTTTATCCTTAGTAGCCTCTCTTACCGGGAAATGTCTCCTAGTGTTTCCATGGTAGCTTGCTACTGCTCCGGAACACTTAGGCTGGCCGGCATGTGTCCTTCTTCGTTCCTGTGTCTGTCCCCTCGGGGAAATGTCAAGCGATGAATACCGGAGTCCTGTTAGCCCGCTACAGCCCGGTTCACCGAGTCCTGCTAGCCCAGTGCTACAGCCTGGATTCACTCGCTGATGACCGACACGTTCGATGCTGGGTCATGGATTCCTGTCCCTGTAAGTTTGTGCCACTTTGGGTTTACAACTAGCCATGTCAGCCTGGGCTCCTTATCATATGGATGCTAGCGACACTATCATATACGTGTGCCAAAAGGCGCAAACGGTCCCGGGCAAAGGTAAGGCGACACCCTTGGGAATACCATGCGTGAGGACGCAAAGTGATATGAGGTGTTACATGCTAGATCGATGTGGCATTGAGTCGGGGTCCTGACAGCTTTGGTATCAGAGCTTGACTGCCTGTAGGATTACCAAGCCAAACTGGTCGAAGTTGTGTCTAGAAATGCTTTAGTTATGTAAGGGAATTGATTGTGGGATGGAACGTAAGGCTCTTTTTACTCCTTATACCTCACGGCCTTCTGATCTGAGTCATCCTCTTCTCTTCTACGGGGATTAAGAACTAGGCTATCTCCTCTTTCTATCAGGATGACGTGTTACTAATCTGTAGACTTGTAAGATTGTTGGATGTAAGCCCCAGTTCAGTTCCTACCACTTCTGTATGTTAACTGATGATCTCGAAACCTTGATATTGTGCTTCTGAGTGGCTGTGCCACCATTTCTGTAGTATGTCTCCAAACTTTTGAGCATTTACAGCCGTTATGCTGTGCGAGTCATCCCAGGTTTCTAAACAAATTGATGCACTTGCAAATCCTTTCCCTCTGGTTTTTATGTTCCTTTGGGCCAGGTTAATCACACTAATTGCTGAGTTGAGGTATTCTACTGCCTCGACATATATGTTGGAATTATCATTACGACCCTAGGTGTCCTAGGGGATCATCTTGTAATCTAGCCATTATTTGTGTCCCAGTGTGATGATTCTGGCCTTTATTCTCGAAAGCATCCCGTGATGCTACTTAGTAGTAGATATTCTATTCCTGGGTTCTTGAACCCGAGATTCACTCTACTTACTTCATGTTGATAGTGTTTGCTAGTTCCTTTAGGATATTAGTAACTTTGCGATTGTCCTCGAGGTCCGTGGGATTTCCTTCTTCCAAATACTATGAACTACTTATGGCAGATGTTTATTGGATCAAAAGATCACAATTAGAGTACTCTTGAGGAGTTCTCCATTCATAAATCATGACTCTGCCAGTCCTACCTCTCTGCATGGGTTATCCCGAAGAAACATGTTGAACTTGGTTCGACATACTAATCTATGCATCCACAACTTAGAAAATTATATGTTCTTTGAGTTGTCCCTCTTAGCTGTCTTCTGACCCTCGTCTATCATTTGATAGTCAAGAGTATGCATGCATTCCTATTACTCTTGTGGTCCGTCAAGCCATTCTATTCCGGAATGACTAGGAGAAACAAACTCCAGTATCTTGTCCATTTCCAGGATTGGGTCAAAGCAGTCGTACTCCGCAGATCAAATTGATAATCTTGCTTTTGCTCTGTTCTACCTTGGAGTATTACCATCTTCATATCAAGAATGTCATGGGAATTGCACACCATCCTATGAACTCTTGACACAGTGATACTTCTCTCCATCATTATTCATTTCTCGGTTCCCGTGTTGTTGCAACCGGAATGTCGACAAGTGAATCGTGATGTGTAAAATCAATACTCCTAGCAACCTTGTTGCTTGGTAGTTAAAGGAGAATAATTTCATTCTTAGCGTGTTGGTTCTTGAATCATCATTCTAAGACCGTTCGTGCTACCTAGTCCTTATTTCTGGTGCACTCTTTGACCAATGAGTTAGGGTTTCAATCCCTTGCTTAATTGATCATATCATCTTGCCTCGGAAACAAGATTGTTTTCGAGCTTAATAACATATTGGTGGTTCGTAATTTTTCGAATATCTTCTCGGAAGTATTACCAGGTTGTCACCTGACCGCTATGTTGGGTTCGTGATCAAGTTGGTTTTTCATAAACCACCCCCTTCTCCAAAAATCTGTGTTGGATACCCTGAGCTAGTTGGTAAACTGAACAACAACTTGGAGAGTTGGAAGATGAAAGCTTGTCCCCCTTAGTTCATTTCCAAAGGGATATCCTTGCGTTTGTGTGTTTGTTGAAGAAAGATGATATCTTCATCGATTGATCCTCGTGATCAGTTGTCGGTGCTATGTCTTATCCAATCCTTGATTTGATTATGGGCTATCGTCAAATCAAATCAGAACCAACGATGTTCTTAATGTTGTCTTACTCGTGGTTGATCCCTCGAGCATACACCATTATATCTTTTGGTCTGACTAATGCTATCACCGTGTTCACATAATTGTGGAATTCCACTAATATGGAAACCTGGATGAATTGTTGTTGAGCCCATTGACAACATCCTTATCTCCTCCATGATTTTGTTGAACATTAAGTTAGTGTTGGAAACTTGTGTAAGCATTATCTTCATGACTCGTTCGTGAAGCATATGTTTGGACAAAAGAAGTGAGTCCCTCTAATTCATGTGCACTTGATGCAAGTTGCCGCCATGAATTTGAGAAGGCTTGTTTTACCTCCTATGGAATCATCCCAAGTCAGTCATGCACGTGCGAAGAATTCTGTGGTCTGTTAGACTGATCATCCTCATTCCATATGTATATCCTAGCACACCAAGCCACTGATTGAGTTGTTCAAAGATAAAGGAGTCTGTCCAAGGTGAACTCTTCGGACTTCCACGCGTGGAGACTTCGATGTCATTAATGATGGTTCCCCACCTGAACTCGGTAGTGTTTTATTGTAAGACTACCATGTGATAATGTTTTGTCTGAGACAACGTGTTCACATGTGTGTAGCAGAACCAGCTCATGTTTTGGAGCTTGCTATCGTAGTTCATTTCCCGAGAATCTCGCAATGTCATCTCGTCAATTTGTGTTGCGAACTTTCTTTTCTTTCTATACTCGATGAGTCTGGAATATCCTGACACCAGCCAGATCTCAATCTCAGGCAGATATGATGGTTGGAACATTTCCCAAGAACTATAATATTGGTCTCTCGATAACCGGTAAAGTGGATGTCATGGCCAACACACCCAGCCGGAAGACCTATTATTGTAGTATCTTGATTGAGGGAGTTGGCCACCTCCCCATAAGGACTTCGTAGGATTTACTCCCTAGCTATGCCTTATGATTTTTGTGTTTCCGAAGTACGACCTTTACTTGATGTTCTAGATACCAGACCATTTCAAGGAATGGGATACGCTAGTACATCAAGGAGAACATTAGAAGCGGAGTGCTAAATGTCTCTCGGTCAATCATCCAGATTTCGTCCCCTTGGCCTCGCTAAGGTGAAATCCGAGAAAGTGTTATCCTCCTTTGCATCTGCATCGTCCATCGCTATTCATCATGGTAGTATGTTGTGTTGTCAGCACCCTTGACATGGATGTTGGTAAAACCTTGATGAATATGGAAATGCTCAAGTTCTTGAGAGCACGCACCAGCACTAACTGGGATTGCTCTCAATTTCCTCGGTTATGCTATAACTTTTCAAACAGTGGACTCACTCTCTACTGTTGAGCTTTTCCCCAGTTACTAAAATCATCCCTTGTGTTGTTTTCAACAAGGTAATCCACATCATCCATTATAATCCGGGTATGCCATTCTACCGAACCCTCTAAACGATCGCTCGAAAATTGCCTTAGGCTGGTATAAAGAGTTTCAATGACCTTTGAATCAAAGGTAATTCTTTTTGCCACTTCAGGGGATATTTCTACGAGTCACCTTCCCTTAAGTGCATCGTTATGGTATCATGGCAACTCAACTGCTTGCTACGTTGACAACCGTTCACCACCCTCTTAAGTGTGGAATTGTTGTCTACCTAGTGGACCTTCGCCATCCGTTCCACTCCATCCCTTTGGATGCATGCTTCGTATCTCAGCTCGAGAGATGTTTTACCTCTCACTCCATGAGTTGATCTTGAATACTCGATCTTCAAGGAGATCGTCTTCTGTAGAGTCTCTTTCTGTCGTCATCGTGTTGGATGAAGACCTTGCAGGCAAAGACGTCAAGATTGTTTTGAGTCAACAGATCAACACCTCGAGAAGACACTTGGATCTTGGAGCTCATGTTATTAGTTTGTGTCCCCTTGGTCTTCTTACCTCACACCTTGAATCTCGGGGCGAGATTTTTGTTTAGTGGGGGTGAGTTGTCACATCCCCGGTTCAGGCCTTGTTTGTCTTTGCTTTATGATCCATGCATCATGTCTAAATTTATTGGAAACTTGAAATGGGGATGCTTAAACCCTAGCACCAAATGAATTCAACTAGGGCCAAAATAAAATCTTTTTCTTTGAACTCAAAATGCCCTCTAAAAATGTTCAACATTTCTGGTTTGAGGTGAAAGCATCTACCAAAAATGGTTTATATTTTTGCAGGACATATTGGGCTCTGAACTAAATCATACTCTATTTGCATTTGGGCATTTAAATGCTCTTAAATATTTTAAATGCTCAAATAATTCTGAACTTAAGTGTGGGCTATTAGAAATAATCCCAACATAGCCCACAATTATATGCAGGATTTTTGGAAACGTTTTAGTATTTTTAATAAAGCCAAACATCTGCAGAAAAATAGAAAAGAGAAATAAAAGAGAGAGAGAGAGAGAGAGAAGGACTACCTGACGCTCACCTGGCAGCCCACTTACCTGGCCTTCTACTGTAGCAGCCCAGCCCAGCCCGTCGCGCATTGTCTTCCTCGCGCCTACTAGCGTTGCGCGTGGCGCGCGCATAGCCGAGCCGCGGCCACCTCCTGCTTCCACCTCCTGCTCCCTCCCCGCCCCATTCAAGCGTCCGGAGACGCCCCGTGGCTCCTCTATCCTCTCCCTCACTCGCTTCTCTCCCTCCCTCCTCCTCTGTTTCTCCTACGCGCAGCCACCGAGCGCAGTCGTCGCCGCTGTTCGTCACCGCCGCAGCCACAGCCACTCCCTCGCTCTCTCTTCGCATCCCCGAGCTCCGCATCGTCGTCCTCCTCGTCCACGCCGAGCCAAGCAACCAGGGGAGCGCTGCATCGGCGTCACGGACGTCTTCTTCAACCTTGGTGCCGACGATCTCCGTCGCTTGATTCACCGCGTCCAGAGCCTCCCCGGCCCCACCGTCCGCACCGTCTAACTCGCCGTGAGCCACTTACCTTCTCCCCTAACTCCTTGTGCTCGCCCCCGTGCTGTAGCGCCGTTCCCCACGAGCACCGAAGCCACCGTCCGCCATTGCTGCTGCACGCTTAGCCTCCATGCCCCCTAGCCTCACCGTGCTGCTCGTGGTGCTCCCCGTGCCTAGCAGGTGCTGCCCAGCCTCTCCTTTTGCTCACTGACGCACCGTAGCGAAGCGCCCGTGCATCACCGAGCACCGCCGCCGCCAAAGCTCGTCGCCGGCATGAATTCCGGTGACCCCGCGACTTCCCACTTGGTCCCCTGGATGCGCGGGAGCAAGGGCTATGCCCCGGTGCCCTCAGCGCGCCAATCCGACGCCCCTAGCGCAAGTCCGGTGTGCCCCCGCCGGGTTCTGTGGTCGCCGTCGGCTGGTCTCCGACGTGCTGACGTGGCGCCGTCGTTAGGGGCTAATGACCCTGCTAATTAACCCCCTGGGTCACTGACAGCTGGGCCCCGCTGTCTATTTAAATGTAGATTAGTTTCTGTTTAGTTTTAATTAATCTCAGTGGGCCCACGTGTCAGCTTTGACCAAGCTGACGTGGCTGTTGACTGGGCCCGCATGTCAGTGACACTAACCAGCCCCAGTCACTGACCACTGGGCCCCACTGGTCAGGTTTGACCTGGCGGCGCCTGTTGACCTGCTGAGGTCAGCATGACCTAATGCTGACGCAGTAAACATTTTCTGGAATTAAAATAAATTGGAAATGATTTATAAACTTCAGAAAATGATCTAAACTTCTAAAATTCATAGAAAATCAACCGTAACTCCAAATCCAACTAATTATATATGAAAAATGATCAGAAAAATCCAATCTATCCATCTGTACCATTTTAATGCATGTTAGAACAACTTATACCTGTTGATCAGGTCAAATCAATTAAATGGCATTTAAACTCTCACATATGGAGTTTGGATTTGAACCTAGTGTTCAAACCAACCCCATTTAACTTGTTGCTAGATGCATTAGCCCAAAACACATTCATATTGCCATATCATAGCATGCATCATACTGTGCATTGCATTGATCGTGTTTCTTCTGTGTTTGCCGGTGTTGTTCCCCCTCGGTAGACGCTGTACCGATGATGTGATCGTTGACACTGATGAAGACTCAATGTTATCTTTAGAAGTGCCAGGCAAGCAAAACCCCCTTGTTCATTCCGATACAATCCTACTCTCTCGCCCTGCTCTCTTTTACTGCATTAGGACAACAACGAGTCATTTGTTACTTGCTGCGGTAGCTGAACCCCTTTATCCTCTGCATGACCTGTCATTGCCACAGTAAATAGATGAAACCCACTAGTATGAGTAGGAGTTGTTTGAGCCCTATTGTGCCTACTCATTCATGTTTGTTTGTCATGCCTACTACTGCTTAGAGTTGAGTCAGGTCTGATTCATCGGGAATGAATCAGAGGTGTGTGAACATGTCCTACTGGTGTAAGCTAAGTGTGTGAACACGATTTGGTAAAAGGTATTGGTGAGAGGCCATGTAGGAGTACATGGTGGGTTGTCTCATTGAAGCCGTCCTTAGGAACTGAGTTCTGTGTTTGTGATCCATGATTCAGCTACTACCATGCATTGGGCCCTGAAATATGACCCTGCTCGACTTCTTATTCACCCTTGTCCTCTGTCTAGGAGTTGCAAGTAGTTTCTGGTGTTTGTAGCTTAGTGGAGGCCATGGACAGCGCTGACCGTAGTGGTGGGTTGTGATGCGGTAGGTACGTGGCCGGGTATACCGGGCACCCGTTAGGTGTCTCGGAACCCTGTTCACATCGTTTGGGGCTGTGAGCGAAACCCCGGCCGGATCTCCTCACGGATGGAACCCGAATAGGCGATAAACTTGGACTAGAGACTTACGTGTTTAGGTAGGTCATGGTCTACACCCACGTCGGCTTTCGCTTGAAGTCTGCCGAGCACATGTCGTGTGCAGACGCTAAGTGGTGGAAACATGTATGAAGAAGTACACCCCTACAGGGTTAACATCATCTATCCGAATAGCCGTGTCCGCGGTAAAGGACTTCTGGGTTGCTGATATGAGTTCATAGACAAGTGAAAGTGGATACCCTAAAATACGCAAGATAAGCGTGAGTGCTATGGATGGCGTTCTCATAGGGAGACGGGAGCGGATCCATAGTGGTGTATTGATATGGTGAATATGTGGACTCGTGTGCGCCACCTCAAAAGAGTTACTTGCAGTCGTAGTTCAGGATAGCCACCGAGTCAAAGCTGGCTTGCTGCAGTTAAACCCCACCATCCCCTTTGTTGATAATGATGCATATGTAGTTAGTTCTGATGTAAGTCTTGCTGGGTACATTTGTACTCACGTTTGCCTATTTTATGTTTTTGCAGAGAGACTTCAGTCTCACCAGTAGTTTCGCGTGGACTTCGACGTTTAGCTTGTTACCTCAGCTACGATCTTGTGCCCTCGGCAGGATCTGGTAGATAGTCAGGCTTCTCAGCCTTTTTCATTTGTAGATGTCTGTACTCAGACATGTTAAGCTTCCGCTTGTGCTTTGATTTGTATGCTCTGAATGTTGGGTCATGAGACCCCTATTTGTAATATCTCGCTCCTCGGAGCCTAATGAATACATACTTGGGTCGTAGAGTCATGTTGTGATGCCATGTTGTATTTGCACATATCGAGCATATTGTGTGTATGTTATTGAAATGCTTGGTATGTGTGGGATCTGACTATCTAGTTGTTTATCCTTAGTAGCCTCTCTTACCGGGAAATGTCTCCTAGTGTTTCCATGGTAGCTTGCTACTGCTCCGGAACACTTAGGCTGGCCGGCATGTGTCCTTCTTCGTTCCTGTGTCTGTCCCCTCGGGGAAATGTCAAGCGATGAATACCGGAGTCTTGTTAGCCCGCTACAGCCCGGTTCACCGAGTCCTGCTAGCCCAGTGCTACAGCCTGGATTCACTCGCTGATGACTGACACGTTCGATGCTGGGTCATGGATGCCTGTCCCTGTAAGTTTGTGCCACTTTGGGTTTACGACTAGCCATGTCAGCCCGGGCTCCTTATCATATGGATGCTAGCGACACTTTCATATATGTGTGCCAAAAGGCGCAAACGGTCCCGGGCAAAGGTAAGGCGACACCCATGGGAATACCGTGCGTGAGGCCGCAAAGTGATATGAGGTGTTACATGCTAGATCGATGTGGCATTGAGTCGGGGTCCTGACAGCTACGCCCCTGGCCATCAGGTCAGATTTGTAAGTTTAAACTACACGGCTGACATCCGCGGAGACCTGATCTTCGACGGATTCGAGCAGCAGCCGAGCGCGCCGCACTTTCACGATGGCATGATCTAGCTTTGCCGCCGGACAATGCCCAGAGCGCCGCTCAGGTGTCTGCTCTGACCCTCAGCTCGGAGTCGACTGCACCGATCGAGGACGGGTGGCTGGACGCCGCCTCGGGGGCTGCAATCTCTACGGCGATCGAGCCGAACACCAATCTTGTCCCTCGCGGAGCTCATGACTCCAAGGTGTCGGACTCCTTTCGGGACTCCAAATCTTCCGCACCCCTTCCGATCGAACCCAATTGGGCTCCGATCATGGAGTTCGCCACCACGGACATCTTTCAGCACTCGCCCTTTGGCAACATCATGAATTTACTAAAGTCTCTCTCTTTGTCAGGAGAGCCCTGGCCGGACTATGGTCAGCAAGGTTGGGATGCGGACGACGAAGAAATTCGAAACCCACCCACCACCCACTTCATAGCCACTATCGACGATTTAACCGACATGCTCGACTTCGACTCCGAAGACATCGACGGTATGGACGCCTATGAAGGAGACGACCAAGAACCAGCGCCTGTAGGGCACTGGAAAGCCACCTCGTCCTATGACATATACATGGTGGACACCCCAAAAGAAGGGAATGGCGATGGAAAAACGGAGGATGACCCCTCCAAGAAACAACCTAAGCGCCGGCGTCAGCGGCGCCGCTCTAAAATCCCGCCAAAGCAAAAACGGCGAGTCCGGCAGTGGAGACAATAACACCCCGGATAGTGCCGAAAACAACCCCCTCCAGCAGGATTCAGCGCAGGAGGATGGGGAGGCCAACCCTCATGAGAGAGCGGCAGACAGAGAGGTCGAGGACGACAATTATATGCCTCCCTCCGAAGACGAGGCAAGCCTGGACGATGACGAATTTGTCGTGCCTGAGGATCCCGTCGAACAAGAGCATTTTAAACGCAGGCTTATGGCCACAGAAAGCAGCCTCAAAAGAAAACAACAGCAACTTAGAGCTGACCAAGATTTGCTAGCCGACAGATGGACCGAAGTCCTGGCGGCCGAAGAGTACAAACTCAAACGCCCCTCCAAGAGCTACCAAAAGCGCAGGCTGCTACCCCAACTAGAGGAGGAAGCAACTAAACCTACATCACTAGCGTATGATGCGGCGATGGGCCACCCCGTGGCCGCGACAGAGAGGCCTTTCGCCCCTCAACTCAAGCCGCACACCGACGCCATTCAAAAAGTACTAAGGCACGGGGAAACGCGCCAGATCTGCGAGACATATTGGAAGACAAGGCAAGGCAAACAAGATCGATCTACGGATCGTGTGGGCGCCCCACGACACGTGACGGTAACCGTCACGCTGGATATGGCAAATACGGCCAGGCCGAACAGGGCACACAAGGCTCATATGAGCTACGTCGTGATATAGCCCAGTACAGAGGCGCCGACACCCACTATGCTTCACAGATGAAGTAATGGATCATCAAATCCCCGAAGGATTTAAACCCGTAAACATTGAATGATATGATGGCACAATATATCCTGCGGTATGGATCGAGGATTATCTCCTTCATATCCACATGGCCCGCGGTGATGATCTACACGCCAAAAAATACCTCCCACTCAAGCTTAAAGGACCAACTCGGCATTGGCTTAACAGCTCGCAAGCAGAGTCAATTGGTTGCTGGGAAGACCTGGAATCCACATTCCTCGACAACTTCTTGGGTACTTATGTGCGACCACCAGACGCCGATGACCTAAGCCACATAATTCAGCAGCTAGAGGAATCAGCCAGACAATTCTGGACACGGTTCCTAACCAAGAAAAATCAAATAGTTGACTGTCCGGATGCAGAGGCTCTCGCAGCCTTCAAACATAATATCTGTGACGAATGGCTTGCCCGGCACCTTGGACAGGAAAAGCCAAAATCCATGGCAGCCCTCACAACACTCATGGCCCGCTTTTGCACGGGAGAAGACAGCTGGCTAGCTCGTAGTAATAACATGACGAAGAGCCCGGGTAATTCAGATACCAAGGACAACAATGGCAGGTCGCGTCGCAACAAGCACAAGCGCCGCATTAATGGCGACAATACTGAGGACACGCAGTTAATGCCGGATTCAGAGGCTCTAAACCCGGTCAGCGGAAGAAGCCGTTCAAAAGAAATCCTCCGGGCCCATCCAGTTTGGACCGGATACTCGATCGCTCGTGCCAGATACATGGCACCCCCGACCAGCCAGCCAATCACACCAACAGGGATTGTTGGGTGTTCAAGCCGGCAGGCAAGTTAAGTGCCAAAAACAGAGACAAGGGGCTGCATAGAGATGATGAGGAGGAGCCCCGGCCGCGGAACAACAGAGGACAGAAGGGCTTCCCCCCACAAGTGCGGACGGTGAACATGATATACGCAACCCACATCCCCAAAAGGGAACGGAAAGT
>NC_041381.1:521398239-521415243 GCF_002162155.2 Triticum dicoccoides | reverse complement strand
AAATCATCCGTCTTCTTCAGCATCTGATACAAGGGAATGGTCTTCTCACCCAGACGACTGATAAACCGGCTGAGGGATGCAATCCGGCCTGCGAGACGCTGAACATCATTGATACATGTCGGTTTAGCCAAGGATGTGATTGCCTTGATCTTTTCTGGATTAGCCTCAATGCCCCTGTTAGACACAAGAAAACCGAGCAGCTTGCCTGCCGGAACACCAAAGACACATTTATCCGGGTTGAGCATGATCTTGTAAACCCGGAGGTTGTCAAACGTCTCCTTGAGATCAGCTATCAATGTCTCCTTTTCCCTGGATTTCACCATAATGTCATCCACATAGGCATGAACATTACGCCCAATCTGCGTGTGAAGACAATTTTGCACAAAATGCTGATAAGTTGCCTGAGAACTCTTGAGCCCAAAAGGCATCGAAACATAGCAGAAGGCTCCAAAGGGAGTGATGAAAGCTGTCTTCTCCTGGTCCTTAACTGCCATTTTGATCTGATGGTACCCTGAGTAAGCATCCAAAAAACTCAGGCGCTCACAACCCGCCGTCGCATCAATGATCTGATCAATACGCGGGAGAGCAAAAGGATCGGCCGGGCAAGCCATATTTAAGTCCGTGTAGTCCACACACATACGCCAAGTCCCGTTTTCCTTAAGAACCAGCACCGGATTAGCCAACCATTCGGGATGAAATACTTCAACGATAAACCCAGCAGCCAACAGTCGGGCTACCTCCTCCCCAATTGCCTTGCATCTCTCTTCATTAAAGCGACGAAGAAATTGCTTGACCGGTTTAAACTTCGGATCGATATTAAGAGTGTGCTCAGCGAGTTCCCTCGGTACACCTGGCATGTCAGAAGGCTTCCATGCAAAGATGTCCCGGTTCTCATAGATGAGCTCGATGAGCGCGCTTTCCTATTTTGGATCCAGATTGGTGCTTATGCTGAACTGCTTGGACGAATCGCCAGGTACAAAGTCAACAAGCTTCGTCTCGTCAGCCAGTTTGAAGTGTAGGGTTGGGTCATGCTCAGTGGTGGGCTTCTTCAGAGGGGTCATATCTACCGGATCAACATTCTCCTTGTAAAACTTTAACTCCCCTGTAGCACAAACCGACTCAGCATAAGCCGCATCACTCTCTTCGCAGTCCAAAGCGATTTTCCGACTTCCATGAACCGTGATGGTTCCTTTGTGACCCGACATCTTTAGCTTCAAGTAAATATAACAAGGTCTGGCCATAAATTTTGCATAAGCCGGTCGCCCAAACAGTGCGTGATACGGGCTCTGGATTCGCACCACCTCAAAAGTCAATGTCTCAGGCCGGGAATCATGCTCATCCCCGAACACAACTTCCAAGGCAATCTTGCCCACTGGATATGCCGACTTTCCTGGTACCACACCATGGAAAACAGTATTGGACGGTTTAAGATTCTTATCTGTCAACCCCATTCGGCGGAATGTCTCACAATACAGAATATTAATACTGCTTCCTCCATCCATGAGTACTTTTGTGAACTTGTAACCTCCCACCTGAGGTGCCACCACCAGAGCTAGCTGACCCGGATTGTCAACCCGGGGCAGATGATCCTCCCTACTCCACACGATAGGTTGTTCCGACCAGCGCAAATAGCATGGAACTGCCGGTTCAACCGCATTGACTGCCCTCTTATGCAGCTTCAGATCACGCTTGCACAGACTAGTGGTGAATACATGATATTGTCCACCATTCAGCTGCTTCGGGTGACCCTGGTAACCCGACTGTTGCTGATTGCCTTGACCACTCTGTTGGTTATTACAACCTTGGTTGTTCTGGTTACTATGATTATTCTGAAACCCAGAGCTTGAACCGTCGCCACCATGAAAACCAGGACCTGAACCGCCCGACGGGCCCTGATCATACCGGAAGAGATCAGAATTTTTGAACTCCTTCATGATGTTGCAATCCTTCCAGAGATGTGTTGCAGGGACTTCTTTGGTTCCATGCTTTGGACAGGGCTGATTCAACAAGCGCTCTAGATTCATCGTTCCACCACGCTGGGGCGGTTTACCCCTACGACGCTGCACATTAGCATTAGCCACAAAATCTGAATCCGCTTTATGCTTACCATTATTCCCATGGCCTCCCTGGTTGTGCTGCTGTCCCTTCGCACCACCATTTCTCTTTCCCTTCTCCGGTTTCTCATTATCAGAATCGGGATCCTTGGTATTATCAGAATCGGTGTATTTTACCAAGGCTGCCATGAGGGTTCCCAGGTCGTTGCAGTGGCGCTTGAGCCGTCCCAACTTCTCCTTTAGTGACTTAAACCGGCAATTACGTTCGAGCGTGATAATCGCTTGGCCAGCATTAATTTGGTCAGACGAGTGCAAAACTTCTGAGACCCGGCGCACCCAATGAGTTGTGGACTCGTTCTCACCCTGAAAACAAGCATCCAGATCTATAATGGACATGGGCTGTTTGCACGTATCTTTAAAATTCGCTATAAACCAGGCCTTCAATTGATCCCATGACTCAATGGAATTAGCTGGCAGATTTTTCAACCACGTGCGGGCTGGTCCTTCCAACATCATTGTGAAGTACTTCACACAAGCTGCTTCATCCACATCCAGCATCTCCATTGCCATCTCATAAGTCTCGACCCACGCCTCAGGTGGCTCATCCGCCGTATAGTTAGGCACCTTGCGCGGTCCCTTGAAATCCTTGGGCAGACGCACGTTACGGAGAGCCAGAATAAGGCACGGTACTCCCCAGGAACTGAAAGCAAGCCCGATGCCTCTGTCAACCGACACTATTGGTTGAACCGGGGCGGGTTGATAACGGTCCAAAGCGCCATCCCTTCGAGCCCTGCCATGGTCCACTACCTCCTGAGCATTGCGACGCCGCGCGCTTCTAGACACCTCTGGTTCGTCCATCCGCCTGCTATAACTTGGGCTCGGACGGGGGGTTGAATGGATCCTGTCCCGGCTATATGAATAAGCTTGTTGCTGCACTACGGCGATTTGAAGAAGATCTCTCGCCCACCGTGTCTCAACTGCCTCTATTGAATCTCCTTCCATTGGAATGGTTGCCAAGCATGAAGCCGCACCAATCATGTTATCCAGGGGGCTCGAAAAGTGACCCGGTGGTGTAGGCACATACTGTGGTGGGTTAACTGTCCGTCGGGGTAGTTTCGTTGCCCGTGGCTGATCCGGGGCGATCCTCGGCGCTTCGGCTCGGTCCGCGGCTTCCAGATTGCTCGGCCCAGCGCCTGGGGTCTGAAAGAGATTTAACCCTTCGTAAACCGGTGGCAGGCGCGACCGATACTTCCTTCATAACACCTCCTCTGACGTGGTCCAGTCCAGCATGAGCCGGTAATTCTGTGCTTGTATCTGTTGTGCTTGAGCATTCAAAGCGGCCTGTTCCTCAGCCATCCTATTATCCTCAGCCACCAGGTCTGCCTTAGCCTGCGTAATCTGCTCCTTCAGCCTCGCAACTTCCGCATTGTGCCGATCCTGCGTATCCGGGGTGACTGTCGCGGTTAACAAGGTCGCCCAAGCATCCACTAAACCGGAGAGAACCTGCGCCAGCCGGCGCGCCGAGGTACCTGCCGCGGCCGCTGATCCAGTAGTCATTGCTGCGGTCGATGAAGACTATAACACAGGTTGCGTGCCGGCCATGTAAATAGCAACCCGGCTCGGCGCTTCAGGGAGGTCCGGAATACTGTTGCCATAGGGATATCCCTCGGGCATACCGTCATGAATCTGGTACAAGGACTCGGTTTCGCTAGTGGATGACTCGCCGTCGGAATATACCATCGTGTCGCCCTCAGAAACCGGTTCAGATCCGATCCCATGGACGCATCCTACGAACGCACGGTTCACGGCGGGCGTAACCCGGGCTGGACTCGCACGCTGAGCCGTCTCGACGAGGTCGGTGTAGATGTCCGGCTCAGGGCCCGGTTCGCCGATCTTGCCAATGAAGACATGAATTCCGCCGAAGGGGACCTGACACCCGTACTCGATTGAGCCGGCCTTGGGGCCCCATCCTTTGCAGTCGATGTAAAGCTTGCCGCGACGACTTTTGGTCATCCGGCCAATCACGTACCCCTTAAGTCCTTCAGAGCAGCCCTTCAAGAACTCGACACCATCGTGCGATGGCCCCACGGTGGGCGCCAACTGTCGTGGAATTATCACGTCAGATGTCCTCGTGAAGGGACTTAGTCATGGAGCCATCACAACGGGTTAGCTTGAAGGGGTTAAACCGGACAAGGGACACGGGAGTTATACTAGTTCGGCCCCTTCGATGAAGGTAAAAGCCTACGTCTAGTTTGTGATGGGATTGATTGGGTTTCGATGATCAGGGAGCGGAATACGCTTGCCTGAGTCTCGAGTTGTTGTCTGTTGTCCCTAAACCGCCACTGGGTCGCCCCTTTATATACACAGGTTGACGCCCGGCCGGTTTACAGAGCCCCGAGGCCGACTCATACAAAGTGTCTGGCTCGGTCTTCCTTTCCTAACTTATACTACAAGTTTAAATAGTCATGGCGGTTTACCACTATGGGCCCTAATCCGCCTTTGGGCTTCGGGCTTCTATGCTTCTTTTAGTAAAGCGCCATCTTCTGGATCTTCATGGGCTTTAACATAGTCAAGGGTGAACCGGACCCTCCTGGCCGGTTTATACTCAGTAGCTATATCCTCCACACTGACCATCATGATAGGGGAGAGACCGGTCCCTGTTCGAGAGGTTTTTCGAGTCCCTAAAGACTTATGCCGCTTCGAGCGAGGAGCCGGATTTATCCGGCCTAGGCGTGGATAGCGCCCCGAACTCGGTCTTCCGAATAATAGGGGCTTCGCCGAAATTTAAAATTATAGAATTCTATGGCTAAGTGAGAGTGATAAAGCATTATAAGTCCGATCGCCTTGTTCGTTGTGCTGAGCGCCTCCCTCGAAGGACCCAAGAATGGGAACAAGAGCGCTCAGGTTTATCTCGAACACCCCAACACTCGTGGCATGTTGGCAAAAGCAGATGACTTGCATCTCTCAGATTTAATAAACGGCCGCACGTAAGGTAATATTTTAAATTCAAAAAGCATTGCTTAGCGCACATGGACAAGTTTTCAGCGCACAGGACAAACACGAGCGAGTTTACTCAAAAATTACATCCCTGGTACATTCATTTGCCACAAGACGGGCACCCTTCAGGATGCTCTCATAATACATCTTGGGCCGGCGATGCTCCTTCCCCTCCGGTGGCCCTTCTGTCACCAACTTCTCAGCATCCAGCTTGCCCCAGTGCACTTCAGCACGGGCAAAAGCCCTACGGGCGCCCTCGATGCATACAGAGCGCTTGATGACTTCAAGCCGTGGACAGGCATCCACTAGCCGCCGCACCAGCCCAAAATAGCTCAAAGGCATGGCCTCCCCAGGCCACAGCCGGCCTATCAGGCCCTTCATGGCCTGTTCGGCTGCCTTATGAAGCTCGACCAGCTGCTTCAGCTGGTCGCTCAGGGGCACCGGGTGTCCGGCCTCAGCATACTGGGACCAGAACACCTTCTCCGTCGAGCTCCCTTCCTCGGCCCGGTAGAATGCGGCGGCATCGGAAACACTGCGGGGCAGATCTGCGAATGCTCCTGGAGAGCTCCGGATTCGGGTAAGTAACAGGTAATTTACTTTCGCATGCTTGCTTTGCATAAAGAATGCCTTACCCGCCGCAATCTTCTTCATCGCCTCTATTTCCTGGAGGGCTTTTTGGGCTTCGGCCTTGGCAGATTTGGCGCTTTCAAGTGCCGAGGCATGCTCGGACTCTCGAGACTTCGAGTCAAGCTCTAAACTCTCATGTCTTTTCACAAGAGCATTGAGCTCTTGCCGCACCTCTGCCACCTGCGCCTCTTGCTTCTCTCGCTCGGTGCGCTCCACGGCCACATTGTGTTCGGCCTTGGAAAGCTCTTCCTTTAGGGTCGCCACCTCGGTTGTGGCCCCTGTAACATTCATATTGGTCCTGTCATTTTTGCAACCAGGTATTTTTTATATACTTACATAAGGTACTACATACCTTCCTTGTCCTCGAGCTGCTTCTTGGCAAGACCGAGCTCATTCTCGGACCGCTCGAGGCTTCGCTTCAATGCATCGACCTCCGCAGTCAGTGCGGCAGAGGTCAGCAGCGCAGCCTGCATTCCCATATTGACATATTTATGTTAGACTCTTGCGTATATCTTTTTTGGATCCTCAGTCCGGCTTTTCCTTCCGAACACCAAACTGAGCATCAGGGGCTACTGTCTATGCGATACCATTTTCATATGTTTTAAACACATACCTTAAAGCCTGTTCGAAGGCTGGCACAGGCTTCTGTCAGCCCGCTCTTGGCGGACTGAACCTTCTGGATCACCGCACTCATAACAGTGCGGTGCTCCTCGTCGATGGAGGCGCCGTTAAGCACCTCCAGCAAATTTTCCGGCGCCTCTGGTTGGATGGAGGCTGCCGGCGTCATAGTCTTGCCCTTCTTACGAAGGGGCTGCTTGCCGGATTCCGGAACCACTGAAGGTTCCGGTGTAGTGTCTGGCCCAGGGCCGGACTTAGATCCCTCTGGGGCTTCGTCCCCTTTGGGCCTGGAGTCCGGGATGTTGCCTTGCGGCGCCTCCAGGACCACCTCCTCCTGGTTTAGCCCCTTTTGGGACTCCACCTCGGCATCGTCCGTAGGACGGGGGGAGGTAGCCGTCGGGAGTGAAGCGCTATTCACATCCGACGAGTCCAGGGAGCCGCTCGATGAATCGCCGAGCTGAGCCTTGGGCAGACTGCATAATTGAATTCGGCGTCAGAAGGTACTATACAATAGAGGAACGCCGTAAGTTATTCTGGTATCCGGATACTTACGATTTTGCCAGGGGCTTGGCCCTAGATGGCCATTCCTATCCACCGTCATCGGCGTCGGAGGCATAGTCCAGAAGAAGGGTCTTCCCCTTCTTGGCCCCTCCGGCCTCCTCGGTTGGGGCGGCCTTCCTTTTCTTTCCTCCCCCCGCTGGAGGGGGAGAGGCTTCTTCTTCTTCCTCCTCGTCTTCGGAGGCGGAGGGCATCTCGGGGTCATCGGGCAATGAGTCCGACACCACCAGGCATCGGGAACTCTATCGAGTCCCCATGGCCTTCTTCTTGGCCTTCTTCTCCGGCACCACGTGGGGTGTCGGAACCAGCAGCTTTGCCAAACGGGCGTCCGCTGGGTCTTCGGGCAAAGGAGCCGGACAGTTGATCTGTCCGGCCTTCTTCTGCCAGTCCTGTTAAAGGAATGGGAGTTTAGATCCCGCATAGAGTCAAACTATGAAAAACAAATACCCTGTAATGGGTAAACTAGGCTTACCGCGCTGGCTTGGTGCTTCGCGCAGAATCCGTGATCCTCGCTAGTGGGAGGGTGGACCTCGGAGCTCTTGAAAAGCACCTTCCAAGCATCTTCGTGCGTTGAGTCGAAGAGCCTGGATAGAGTTTGGTGCTGAGCCGGGTCGAATTCCCACAGATTGAAAGCCCGCCGTTGACACGGGAGGATCCCGCGGAAGAGCATGACCTGGACTACGTTGGCGAGTTTAACCTTCTTGTCCATCAGGTTTTGGACGCAGGTTTGGAGTCCGCGCTTCTTCCGGATTACCCCACGACAGGCCCGTCTCTTTCCATGAGGTGAGCCGCATGGGGATGCCAGACCGGAACTCGGGGGCCTCTGCCCATTCAGGGTCACACGGCTCGGTGATGTAGAACCACCCCGATTGCCACCCTTTGATGGTTTCCACAAAGGAGCCCTCGAGCCATGTGATGTTGGCCATCTTGCCCACCATGGCGCCTCCGCACTCCGCTTGTCGGCCGCCCACAACCTTCAGCTTGACATTGAAGGTCTTCAGCCATATGCCGAAGTGGGGCTGGATGCGGAGGAAGACCTCACACACGACGATAAACACCGAGATGTTGAGGATGAAGTTCGGGGCCAGATCGTGGAAGTCCAGGACGTAGTAAACATGAGCCCCTGGACAAATGGGTGAAGAGGAAAGCCCAGTCCGCGGAGGAAATGGGGGAGAAACACGACCCTCTCATGGGGCCTGGGGGTGGGGATGAGCTGCCCCTCATCTGGAAGCCGGTGCGCGATGTCGTTAGACAAGTATCTGCTTTCCTCAGCTTCTTGATTTGCCCCTCCATAACGGAGGAGGCCATCCATCTACCTCCCGCTCCGGACATGATTGGAGAAGGTTGAGGTGGGAAATGTGGACTTGAGCACTAGAGCTCGAGTGCGCAGGAATGGGTAAGCGAAGGAGGAAGAAGGCGTAGATGGAAAGGGTAGATTCTTATCCCCTTATATGGGCGACCGAAAATATGAAGCCCCACCAGCCTTGTAAAACTCACTTATCTCCCAAGCGCCGTGATTAATGGCGCGGTTGGGTTACCCACGCCCGTATTGATGAGAATCTCGGAATAAGGGGACACGATCTCTGCTTTGATAAGACGTGCCAAGGAAACCGCCTCGCTAAACACGCTGAGGTGGGATAGTAAAATGATTCGAATAAAGACTTGGCTGTGGCATGATGTCATGCTACGGAATACGTCAGTAGATTAGATTTGTGCGAATATTATTCTCTCTACGGTGGTATGTGGACACTATCCCTGTGTTCAACATCTTCTATGAAGTATTCGGAGGAGGAACCCGCCTTGCAATGCCGAAGACGATTTGCGTGCCGGACTCATCGTCATTGAAGCCTGGTTCAGGGGCTACTGAGGGAGTCCTAGATTAGGGGGTGTCCGGATGGCCGGATTGTGACCTTTGGACGGACTCACGGACTATGAAGATACAAGATTGAAGACTTCATCCCGTGTCCGGATAGGACTTTCCTTGGCATGGAAGGCAAGCTTGGCGATTCGATATGAAGATCTCCTCCCCTAGTAACCGACTCTGTGTAACCCTAGCCCTCTTCAGTGTCTACATAAACCAGTGAGTTTTAGTCCGTAGGACGAACAACAATCATACCGTAGGCTAGCTTCTAGGGTTTAGCCTCCCTGATCTCGTGGTAGATCAACTCTTGTACTACCCATATCATCAATATTAATCAAGCAGGAGTAGGGTTTTACCTCCATCGAGAGGGCCCGAACCTGGGTGAAATCATCGTGTCCCTTGTCTCCTGTTACCATCCGCCTAGATGCACAGTTTGGGACCCCCTACCCGAGATCCGCCGGTTTTGACACCGACAAGGGGGAAGACGACGAGCATAGTGCACCACGCACTATGTTGTTCGCCGGACCGTGCCCGTGCCAGCTGCGGTGAGCTCCGGCATCGGCGAGTGCCAGTGGGAGTTAAGGGGATGGAGACAAGGATGGTGGCGAGGCTTGGCAAGCTCGGGCAGGCTGGGAAGCGAGCACGCGCTCAACAGAGCACTAGGCGGCACGCAGAGCGCGTGTTTTGCATGCCAGCATGCCCGGGCGAACGCGGTCACCGCGTGTAGTCCTTGGTAGTTTGGAGTGTTACCATGGTTGGGCTTGGATACAGGAGCAGTAGAAATGTATTTTTGTACTGCTAGCAAGTTTCTGGACAGTAACTTTGGAGTTTTACTGTGGTCAAACCACTCGGAGTTAAGGGCTGAGCTTTGGAGGCTTGCTTACACTTACTAAGGTAAATAGGCACAAGAAAAACCAGCTACAATGGAGCTAGTAAAATGGTAGTTGCTGTAGAAACTACCATTTCTGTCTAGAAATGAATTTATTTTCTGTAGCCAAAATATTCCAAAGAGTGATGAAATATTTTTGCTCATAAAGGTTCCCTAGGGTTTAAAGAATAATTGGGATTTTTCTCAGGATTTTTGGGGCAAGAAAAATTAGGGTTGCTTTGGAGCACAAAGGGCTAGCTAGGGTTTTGGATGGCAAAGTGAATGTTTTTCTTTTAAGAAAAATATTCCAAGAAATATTTTGAGTTGATCCAGAGGTGAAATGATGGTTTTGAGGAGGAGAGGGAGCACTTGGGTGAAAGTCAAGGGGTACCCAAGTGGTTAAGTCCAAATGAAGTGATCCAAAACTCCAATTTCAAAACCAACTCAACTGAAAACCAGGCAAAGAAAAGAGGGAAAAAACCAGGCTGTCACAACACTTTATCCATATGAATTAGAAAATGAGTAAAAATTATAAAAATAATAGCAAATGGGCTGTACATGCCACATATTTCGAGGCTGACTTGTTTACGCAAGGCTTTGTCAGTCAACACACGATTCTAGGAGCAGTGACTGTTGGATGTCCATCCAACGGCCGACGTGCTTCTTCAATCTCTGATCTTCCTACTCCAGCCGCCTAAACTAGCGCTGGCGGGGCTGTCTGCTCCCTCCTCTTGTGGCCCGTTGTGATCCCGCGCAGGCTTCACCAGCCCACCCTACTCCCTCTGCTGGCCTGGGCACACACAATCAACTGCCTCCTTACTACACAAAAAAAATGATTCCTCCCACTAACATCTGGGGTGCACCGGGTGGGAGGCTGACCCGTGGGCCTACTAATTTGGCCCGTATGTAGGGCTTGTCAACTTAGTCAACAATCAGTTCTAGCAGCAGTAACCGTTGGATTTAAGTCGAACGGTCCAGCTGCTTCTTCAATCGCTACTCTTCTTGCACCAGTCGCCCAAACCAGCGCTGGCGAGACTGCCTGCTCCTACCTCTAGTGGCCAGCTGTGTTGTCGTTGATGCCTCACCTCCCCCTACTACTCCCACCGCTAGCCAAGCCCCGCGGTGACGGCAGGCTCACATCGTAGCCGAACCAGTGAACCCTCGTACTACTCTCCTCGTGGGAATCCACTGCCGCGTGTTCCCCGGCTCCGCGTCGTCCCCTTCCTAGCCCTCATCGTCGTCCACCGCCATGGTGCTCTCGGCGCGGCATGGTCAACGTAGTCGAGGAACGACTTCCATCGGAAGTGGACTATACATGGAGATGCCTCCTTATTACGCGCAAAATAATGATTCCTCGAGATGACATCTGGGACCCACCGGAAGGGCCTCTGTATTTTGCGAAAAAAATGTTCCCCCCGCTGACAGGTCGTACCCACCAGCTATATCTTCGCACACAAGGAAGTGCCTCCTTATTACGCACAAAAAATGAATACACCCTCTGCTATCTGGGACCCAGCATAGTGGGAGGCTGACTTGTGGGCCTACTAAGTTGACGGGGACGGAGGATTTTTTCAACGTAGTCAATATGAACGATTCTAGCTCTAGTGACCGTACGATGTCCATCCAACGGCCATAGTACTTCTTCGACCTCTGGTCTTCTTGCTCTAGCCGCCCAAAGCAGCGCCGGTCGTGCCGCCTGCTCCTGCCTCCCGTGGTCGGCTGTGCTGCCGCGGAGGCCTCACCACCTCCTACTACTCCCACCGCTGGCCAGGCCATCCCTCCACTCACCCACACCCCCTATTATTCTGCAGCGACGGTAGCCTCACACTGAAGCCGAACCAGTGAACCCTCGTAGTCCTCTACGCGTGGGCATCCACTACCGCGTCTTCCCCGGCTCCGCATCGTCCCCTTCCTAGGCCTCGATGTTGTCCACCGCCCTGGTCCTCTCTGTGCGGCGTGGTCAATGTGGTCAAGGAACGACTTCCATAGGAAGAGCACTATACGTGGAGAGGCTGACAGCTAGGTCCACGGCCGCAGCAAGGAAGTGCCTCGTTATTATGCAGAAAATAATGATTCCTCCACCTGACACCAGGGACCCATCGGACGGGCCACCATATTTCGCGAAAAAAATGTTTCCCCCCTGAGTGCTGGGACCCACCAGCTACATCTTCGCACGCAAGGAAGTGCGTCCGGGAAAAAAAAATGATTCACCCCCTGACTGCTGGGACCCACTAGCTACATCCTCGCACGCAAGGAAGTGCTTGACAGTCGGGACACACCTGGTCAAAGTGTACGTAGCATTGTCATTCTGGTTACGAACGTGTATGTGCATACGATCGGTCTGTCTGTAGGCTACAACAATGAACCATGGCCGTGTAAGGAAGGGCACATGTCGTAGTAAGGGCGTGCACGTAGCATCTACATGTATGTACAACGGCCAGGGTGCAAGAAATAAAATACAGCCACATACGTACATACGGGTGGGGTCTCGAACGCCTACTCGCGCATATGTATGGCCAGGGCTCGTGTACATGGCTGGGTCGAAACAGAGAAACTGCATCTTCGTCGTGTTCATGGGAGCCAACCGGCTGGGTCGGAACGGAATGCGTCGTCGTGTTCATCAGGAGGGCTTGGACGGAACAGCCGATGGAAACGAGGCCTGGCGTACCACAGAACGGAGGAAACGACCTTGTGTTCGACTGGCCACGGTCGAAACGGGATCCTGTTCATCAGGAGGGGTCTAGCATACCGCAAAACGGAGGAAACAGACTTCTGTTGGACCTCCTACGGTTGAAACGGGGTCCTGTTGATCGAGAGGGGTGTGGCGTACCGCAAAACAGAGGAAACAGACTTGTGTTGGAGCGTTACGGTCGAAATGGGGGTCCTGTTCATCAGGAGTGGTGTGGCGTACCACAAAACGTGACTCCACAGGATACTCTTCATCTCCACCGTCGACCTCCTCTAGCCTCCCCCTGTGGCTGTTCATCCACGGGCTCCTGTTCATCTAGCCTCCACCGCGCGCTTACTCCACTGGCTACTGTTCAACCAGCCCTCTCCCCGGGATACTGTTCAACCACCCCTTCACGGGCTACTGTTCATCCAGCCCTCCACCGGCTACTGTTCAACCAGCCCTCCACGGGGTCATCCTGTTCATCCAGCCCTCCACGGTGTCCAGTTCATCCAGCCCCAACCGGCTCGATCAGGGTCCTGTTCATCTAGAGGCAACACCACGGGGTCCTATTCATGCACCCCCACCGGGAACTGTTCATCCAAACCCTTCCAGCAATGCTCACTGTTCATTGAGAGGCAACATCGATCGGCTTCAGTTAGCAGCAGTAGCGATGGATCGCTCGATAGCTCGGGTTCAGTAACGCGTAGCCTGCAGTGCAATCGCTCGAGTTCAGTTAGGCGACGCCTCGCTCGGGTTCAGTTAGAGCCCAACGACTCGCACCCACACGCGTACGGTACGAGAGAAACGCGCATCGCTCGGCCCCCAACCACCCACCATAACTGGGAACTCCCCGATATTTTCCTCGCCCTCGCTTCTACCACGGTTTTTTCCGTCATCGACGGCCCAAAGAATGTCATGCAGCTGCGTCTCTGGCCCGCCCAGGACGAAAATCCCGTTTTCTGTCATGATTTTTTGTCATAGAAGTAGGATCCCACCACATCTATGATGATACCGGGTTTTGTCACAATTATCGTCATAGAAGTGTCATAAGTATGACAGAAAAAAAAAATTCGGCCCAAAATGTCACGGATGTGTCTTTTTTTTGTAGTGTCTTCTCCAGCATCAGGACGACTGAGCCGGCGTTGATACCGTCTAATGAATGGATCACAGCCGAGATCTGGTGTACCCAATTGGTTGTTGACTCGCCTTCTCCTTGGACACAAGAATCTATGTCTAGAATCGACATAGGCTGCTTGCATGTGTCTTTAAAATTTTGAATAAAACGCGCCTTCAGCCAGCCCATGATCTGATGGAGTTAGCAGGCAATCCTTTCAGCTAAGTATGCACCGGCCCATCTAACATCATGGTGAAGTACTTAGCACATGCAGCATCGCTAACATCCAGCACCTCCATAGCCATCTCATAACTCTCAATCCAAGCTTCCGGTGGTTGATCCGCCGTGTAATTAGGCACCTTGCGAGGGCCCTTGAAGTCCTTGGGCAAGCACTCATTACATAGAGCCGGCCCTAAACATGGCACGCCAAGGGTTCTGGAGGTCACAACTGCCTCCAGAGACGCTGACAGGTAAGCCGAAGATTGTGGCTAAGCCGCCAGCTCAGCCTCACGCCGCGCTCTGCCCTGGTCCACTAAAGCCTGAGCATCATTACCAGCGCGCGGCGGGTCAGGCCTACGAGGTTGTTTGTGGTGCCGCTCACTGCTTGATACAGCCGATGAATCGATGTGCCTGCTATAACTCCGTCTTGGACGCGGGGTTGAGTGAATCTGCTCACGACTGTATGAATAAGCTGCCTATTGAGCCACCGCCCTCTGAAGAAGCTCTCGGGCTCGCCGTATTTCCATCGCAGCTAGTGACTCATCTTGAACTGGGAGAGCCGCCAATCGGGTAGCCGTAGCTATCATATTGTCTAGAGGGTTAGAATAATGACCCGGTGGCATCGGAACTTGCTGAGGAGGAGTCAAGTTCAAACGTGGGGGGTCTGCAGTACGTGTGTCACGTCCCTAGCCTTGCTATGCACTTGGACTAGCTTGTTGCTGCATCATGTTTAAAATTTCATTTAAACCTGAAATAGGGATTTCTTAAACCCTAGCATCAAAGGAATTCACTAGGTTCAACTAAAATAATTTCAGTGAATCCAAATGTCTTTCAAAAATGTTCATCATTTCTGGAAAATGCTGGAAACCATAACCAGAGGTGTTGCACATTTTTCCATGACATATTTGGTCACCGAATTAAATCATATGTACTTTCCACTGCGGCCACGGCCATCCCCGAGCCGTCCCAAGCTATCCTCGAGCTCCGCCACCTCGTTCCCTAACTCCTCACCCAGCCACGCGACCGGAAGGGCCCCGAAGCGCCGCCCCGATGCTTTTCTCCTCCTCGGTCGCCGGAGATCCGCCTCGCCGCCCCGCTCGCTCCGATGCTTCCCCGAGCTCGCCATTCGCCTCGTCGCAACCGCAGTGAGCTCCTTCCCCTGATTCCCTTCTCCGCTCCCTCTCTCGCACGCCATAGCTGCTGTACCGCATTCACCCGCATGCGCCGCCGCCTGCGTTCGTCGCCGGTGACGCTCCGGTGACAATTTGGTCCCGGGCGTGCGCCCAACATGCTCACCGTCGCGCGTAGAGTCTTTCCAGCGCCACGCTGCGCTCGTTTGCACAACACAGCGCCGATCCCGCGAACACCCGAGCTCCGGCCGCCGCCCGGCTCAATGCCGTCATCGTTCCCGGCCACCCCAGCACCAACCACCGCCACCGTTGGATGCGCCACACCGCCAGCTACCCGTAGCACCCACCCGCGCATCAAACCGTGGCCAGGGCAGCGTTTCCGACGCTCTCCGCCATCTCGGCCTCGCCGACGGCTCAACGCCGGTAGGTTTGACCTGTTGACCAAGTTGACCCCGGGTGGGCCCAGTTTGACCCCTCTGGGTCAATGACAAATGGGACCCGCCTGCTAATTAAGTTAGGATTAGGATTAACTAAAAATTAGTTAGACTAATAACACTGACATGCGGGACCCACTGGTCAGTTTGACCTAGACCGCCCCGTTGACCTGCTGACGTCACAGTGACATAGTGCTGACGCCATAACTCATTTTCTGGATTAGTTTTAATTCAGGAAATTCCAGAAAATGTCCTAAACTTCTAAAAATCATAGAAATTCAATCGTAGCTCCAAATGAAATAATTTATATATGAAAAATTATCAGAAAAATCCAATCTATCCATCTGTACTGGTTTCATGCATGTTTAAACAACTTAACCTTGCTGTTTAGTGCAAAACATGATAAGGCACTATTTAAATTCATAATTTGAGTTTGGGATTGAACCTTTGGTTCAAAATGACCCAAATCCATCTGGTTGTAGTTGCATTAGGCCAACACGCTCATATTGCCTCATGAGCATGCATCATATTGTGCATTGCATTGATTGTGTTTCTTCTTTGTTTGTCGGTGCCTATCCCCTCTCAGTAGACGTGTACCGACAATGCGATCGATGACACCGATGAAGAGCTATACTATCTTCAGAAGTGCCAGGCAAGCAAAACCCCCTTGTTCATTCCGATACAATCCCAGTCTCTCGCTCTTGCTCTCTTTTACTGCATTAGGACAACAACGATTCAACTGTTACATGCTGCGGTAGTTGAACCCCTTTCCTCTGCATGACCTGTCATTGCCACAGTAAATAGATGAAACCCACTAGCATGAGTAGGAGTTGTTTGAGCCCTGATGTGCCTACTCATTCATGCTTGTTTGTCATGCCTGCTACTGCTTAGAGTTGAGTCAGGTCTGATTCACCGGGGATGAATCAGAGGCGTGTGAACATGTCCTACTGTGTGTGAACTAAGTGTGTGAACACGATTTGGTAAAGGTAGCGGTGAGAGGCCATGTAGGAGTACATGGTGGGTTGTCTCATTGCAGCCGTCCTTAGGAACTGAGTTCTGTGTTTGTGATCCATGAACAGTTACTAGCACACATTGGGTTCCGGTAACTCGGCCCCTCTCGGCTTATTAATCAACTTGATCTCTGTCCAGGAGTTGCAACTAGTTTCTGGTGTTTGTAGGTAGTGTTAGTAGTCTACCAAGTGGCACCCGGTACAGGTGGGCTTGGGACAGACTAGGCACCATGGCACGGTGTACCAAGCGTAGATCCACCCGTCAAGGTGGGCTTGGGAACCCTGCCCACATCGTTTGGGGCCGTGAGCGACACCCCGGCCGGATCTCTTGCGGATGGAACCCGAATAGGCGATAAACCTGGACTAGAGACTTGTGTGGTTAGTCAGGTCGTGGCTGACTCCCTCGCCAGGCTTCCGCTTGAAGGTTGCCGAGATACACGAGGTGTACATGGCGGTAAGTGGCGAGAGCGTGTGCGAAGAAGTACACCCCTGCAGGGTTAACGTTATCTATTTGAATAGCCGTGTCCGCAGTAAAGGACTTCTGGGTTGCCTGTACAGTTCATAGACAAGTGAAAGTGGATACTCGAAAATGCGCAAGATAAGCGTGAGTGCTATGGATGGCGTTCTCGTAGGGAGACAGGAGCGGATCCATAGTGGTGTATTGATATGGTGAATATGTGGACTCGTGTGCGCCACCTCAAAAGAGTTACTTGTAGTCGTAGTTCAGGATAGCCACCGAGTCAAAGCTGGCTTGCTGCAGTTAAACCCCACCATCCCCTTTGTTGATAATGATGCATATATAGTTAGTTCTGATGTAAGTCTTGCTGGGTACATTTGTACTCA
>NC_041381.1:521392416-521395856 GCF_002162155.2 Triticum dicoccoides | reverse complement strand
GGCTTCCAGATTGCTCGGCCCAGCGCCTGGGGTCTGAAAGAGATTTAACCCTTCGTAAACCGGTGGCAGGCGCGACCGATACTTCCTTCATAACACCTCCTCTGACGTGGTCCAGTCCAGCATGAGCCGGTAATTCTGTGCTTGTATCTGTTGTGCTTGAGCATTCAAAGCGGCCTGTTCCTCAGCCATCCTATTATCCTCAGCCACCAGGTCTGCCTTAGCCTGCGTAATCTGCTCCTTCAGCCTCGCAACTTCCGCATTGTGCCGATCCTGCGTATCCGGGGTGACTGTCGCGGTTAACAAGGTCGCCCAAGCATCCACTAAACCGGAGAGAACCTGCGCCAGCCGGCGCGCCGAGGTACCTGCCGCGGCCGCTGATCCAGTAGTCATTGCTGCGGTCGATGAAGACTATAACACAGGTTGCGTGCCGGCCATGTAAATAGCAACCCGGCTCGGCGCTTCAGGGAGGTCCGGAATACTGTTGCCATAGGGATATCCCTCGGGCAAGAAAAATTAGGGTTGCTTTGGAGCACAAAGGGCTAGCTAGGGTTTTGGATGGCAAAGTGAATGTTTTTCTTTTAAGAAAAATATTCCAAGCAATATTTTGAGTTGATCCAGAGGTGAAATGATGGTTTTGAGGAGGAGAGGGAGCACTTGGGTGAAAGTCAAGGGGTACCCAAGTGGTTAAGTCCAAATGAAGTGATCCAAAACTCCAATTTCAAAACCAACTCAACTGAAAACCAGGCAAAGAAAAGAGGGAAAAAACCAGGCTGTCACAACACTTTATCCATATGAATTAGAAAATGAGTAAAAATTATAAAAATAATAGCAAATGGGCTGTACATGCCACATATTTCGAGGCTGACTTGTTTACGCAAGGCTTTGTCAGTCAACACACGATTCTAGGAGCAGTGACTGTTGGATGTCCATCCAACGGCCGACGTGCTTCTTCAATCTCTGATCTTCCTACTCCAGCCGCCTAAACTAGCGCTGGCGGGGCTGTCTGCTCCCTCCTCTTGTGGCCCGTTGTGATCCCGCGCAGGCTTCACCAGCCCACCCTACTCCCTCTGCTGGCCTGGGCACACACAATCAACTGCCTCCTTACTACACAAAAAAAATGATTCCTCCCACTAACATCTGGGGTGCACCGGGTGGGAGGCTGACCCGTGGGCCTACTAATTTGGCCCGTATGTAGGGCTTGTCAACTTAGTCAACAATCAGTTCTAGCAGCAGTAACCGTTGGATTTAAGTCGAACGGTCCAGCTGCTTCTTCAATCGCTACTCTTCTTGCACCAGTCGCCCAAACCAGCGCTGGCGAGACTGCCTGCTCCTACCTCTAGTGGCCAGCTGTGTTGTCGTTGATGCCTCACCTCCCCCTACTACTCCCACCGCTAGCCAAGCCCCGCGGTGACGGCAGGCTCACATCGTAGCCGAACCAGTGAACCCTCGTACTACTCTCCTCGTGGGAATCCACTGCCGCGTGTTCCCCGGCTCCGCGTCGTCCCCTTCCTAGCCCTCATCGTCGTCCACCGCCATGGTGCTCTCGGCGCGGCATGGTCAACGTAGTCGAGGAACGACTTCCATCGGAAGTGGACTATACATGGAGATGCCTCCTTATTACGCGCAAAATAATGATTCCTCGAGATGACATCTGGGACCCACCGGAAGGGCCTCTGTATTTTGCGAAAAAAATGTTCCCCCCGCTGACAGGTCGTACCCACCAGCTATATCTTCGCACACAAGGAAGTGCCTCCTTATTACGCACAAAAAATGAATACACCCTCTGCTATCTGGGACCCAGCATAGTGGGAGGCTGACTTGTGGGCCTACTAAGTTGACGGGGACGGAGGATTTTTTCAACGTAGTCAATATGAACGATTCTAGCTCTAGTGACCGTACGATGTCCATCCAACGGCCATAGTACTTCTTCGACCTCTGGTCTTCTTGCTCTAGCCGCCCAAAGCAGCGCCGGTCGTGCCGCCTGCTCCTGCCTCCCGTGGTCGGCTGTGCTGCCGCGGAGGCCTCACCACCTCCTACTACTCCCACCGCTGGCCAGGCCATCCCTCCACTCACCCACACCCCCTATTATTCTGCAGCGACGGTAGCCTCACACTGAAGCCGAACCAGTGAACCCTCGTAGTCCTCTACGCGTGGGCATCCACTACCGCGTCTTCCCCGGCTCCGCATCGTCCCCTTCCTAGGCCTCGATGTTGTCCACCGCCCTGGTCCTCTCTGTGCGGCGTGGTCAATGTGGTCAAGGAACGACTTCCATAGGAAGAGCACTATACGTGGAGAGGCTGACAGCTAGGTCCACGGCCGCAGCAAGGAAGTGCCTCGTTATTATGCAGAAAATAATGATTCCTCCACCTGACACCAGGGACCCATCGGACGGGCCACCATATTTCGCGAAAAAAATGTTTCCCCCCTGAGTGCTGGGACCCACCAGCTACATCTTCGCACGCAAGGAAGTGCGTCCGGGAAAAAAAAATGATTCACCCCCTGACTGCTGGGACCCACTAGCTACATCCTCGCACGCAAGGAAGTGCTTGACAGTCGGGACACACCTGGTCAAAGTGTACGTAGCATTGTCATTCTGGTTACGAACGTGTATGTGCATACGATCGGTCTGTCTGTAGGCTACAACAATGAACCATGGCCGTGTAAGGAAGGGCACATGTCGTAGTAAGGGCGTGCACGTAGCATCTACATGTATGTACAACGGCCAGGGTGCAAGAAATAAAATACAGCCACATACGTACATACGGGTGGGGTCTCGAACGCCTACTCGCGCATATGTATGGCCAGGGCTCGTGTACATGGCTGGGTCGAAACAGAGAAACTGCATCTTCGTCGTGTTCATGGGAGCCAACCGGCTGGGTCGGAACGGAATGCGTCGTCGTGTTCATCAGGAGGGCTTGGACGGAACAGCCGATGGAAACGAGGCCTGGCGTACCACAGAACGGAGGAAACGACCTTGTGTTCGACTGGCCACGGTCGAAACGGGATCCTGTTCATCAGGAGGGGTCTAGCATACCGCAAAACGGAGGAAACAGACTTCTGTTGGACCTCCTACGGTTGAAACGGGGTCCTGTTGATCGAGAGGGGTGTGGCGTACCGCAAAACAGAGGAAACAGACTTGTGTTGGAGCGTTACGGTCGAAATGGGGGTCCTGTTCATCAGGAGTGGTGTGGCGTACCACAAAACGTGACTCCACAGGATACTCTTCATCTCCACCGTCGACCTCCTCTAGCCTCCCCCTGTGGCTGTTCATCCACGGGCTCCTGTTCATCTAGCCTCCACCGCGCGCTTACTCCACTGGCTACTGTTCAACCAGCCCTCTCCCCGGGATACTGTTCAACCACCCCTTCACGGGCTACTGTTCATCCAGCCCTCCACCGGCTACTGTTCAACCAGCCCTCCACGGGGTCATCCTGTTCATC
>NC_041381.1:521389186-521392406 GCF_002162155.2 Triticum dicoccoides | reverse complement strand
AAATCATCCGTCTTCTTCAGCATCTGATACAAGGGAATGGTCTTCTCACCCAGACGACTGATAAACCGGCTGAGGGATGCAATCCGGCCTGCGAGACGCTGAACATCATTGATACATGTCGGTTTAGCCAAGGATGTGATTGCCTTGATCTTTTCTGGATTAGCCTCAATGCCCCTGTTAGACACAAGAAAACCGAGCAGCTTGCCTGCCGGAACACCAAAGACACATTTATCCGGGTTGAGCATGATCTTGTAAACCCGGAGGTTGTCAAACGTCTCCTTGAGATCAGCTATCAATGTCTCCTTTTCCCTGGATTTCACCATAATGTCATCCACATAGGCATGAACATTACGCCCAATCTGCGTGTGAAGACAATTTTGCACAAAATGCTGATAAGTTGCCTGAGAACTCTTGAGCCCAAAAGGCATCGAAACATAGCAGAAGGCTCCAAAGGGAGTGATGAAAGCTGTCTTCTCCTGGTCCTTAACTGCCATTTTGATCTGATGGTACCCTGAGTAAGCATCCAAAAAACTCAGGCGCTCACAACCCGCCGTCGCATCAATGATCTGATCAATACGCGGGAGAGCAAAAGGATCGGCCGGGCAAGCCATATTTAAGTCCGTGTAGTCCACACACATACGCCAAGTCCCGTTTTCCTTAAGAACCAGCACCGGATTAGCCAACCATTCGGGATGAAATACTTCAACGATAAACCCAGCAGCCAACAGTCGGGCTACCTCCTCCCCAATTGCCTTGCATCTCTCTTCATTAAAGCGACGAAGAAATTGCTTGACCGGTTTAAACTTCGGATCGATATTAAGAGTGTGCTCAGCGAGTTCCCTCGGTACACCTGGCATGTCAGAAGGCTTCCATGCAAAGATGTCCCGGTTCTCATAGATGAGCTCGATGAGCGCGCTTTCCTATTTTGGATCCAGATTGGTGCTTATGCTGAACTGCTTGGACGAATCGCCAGGTACAAAGTCAACAAGCTTCGTCTCGTCAGCCAGTTTGAAGTGTAGGGTTGGGTCATGCTCAGTGGTGGGCTTCTTCAGAGGGGTCATATCTACCGGATCAACATTCTCCTTGTAAAACTTTAACTCCCCTGTAGCACAAACCGACTCAGCATAAGCCGCATCACTCTCTTCGCAGTCCAAAGCGATTTTCCGACTTCCATGAACCGTGATGGTTCCTTTGTGACCCGACATCTTTAGCTTCAAGTAAATATAACAAGGTCTGGCCATAAATTTTGCATAAGCCGGTCGCCCAAACAGTGCGTGATACGGGCTCTGGATTCGCACCACCTCAAAAGTCAATGTCTCAGGCCGGGAATCATGCTCATCCCCGAACACAACTTCCAAGGCAATCTTGCCCACTGGATATGCCGACTTTCCTGGTACCACACCATGGAAAACAGTATTGGACGGTTTAAGATTCTTATCTGTCAACCCCATTCGGCGGAATGTCTCACAATACAGAATATTAATACTGCTTCCTCCATCCATGAGTACTTTTGTGAACTTGTAACCTCCCACCTGAGGTGCCACCACCAGAGCTAGCTGACCCGGATTGTCAACCCGGGGCAGATGATCCTCCCTACTCCACACGATAGGTTGTTCCGACCAGCGCAAATAGCATGGAACTGCCGGTTCAACCGCATTGACTGCCCTCTTATGCAGCTTCAGATCACGCTTGCACAGACTAGTGGTGAATACATGATATTGTCCACCATTCAGCTGCTTCGGGTGACCCTGGTAACCCGACTGTTGCTGATTGCCTTGACCACTCTGTTGGTTATTACAACCTTGGTTGTTCTGGTTACTATGATTATTCTGAAACCCAGAGCTTGAACCGTCGCCACCATGAAAACCAGGACCTGAACCGCCCGACGGGCCCTGATCATACCGGAAGAGATCAGAATTTTTGAACTCCTTCATGATGTTGCAATCCTTCCAGAGATGTGTTGCAGGGACTTCTTTGGTTCCATGCTTTGGACAGGGCTGATTCAACAAGCGCTCTAGATTCATCGTTCCACCATGCTGGGGCGGTTTACCCCTACGACGCTGCACATTAGCATTAGCCACAAAATCTGAATCCGCTTTATGCTTACCATTATTCCCATGGCCTCCCTGGTTGTGCTGCTGTCCCTTCGCACCACCATTTCTCTTTCCCTTCTCCGGTTTCTCATTATCAGAATCGGGATCCTTGGTATTATCAGAATCGGTGTATTTTACCAAGGCTGCCATGAGGGTTCCCAGGTCGTTGCAGTGGCGCTTGAGCCGTCCCAACTTCTCCTTTAGTGACTTAAACCGGCAATTACGTTCGAGCGTGATAATCGCTTGGCCAGCATTAATTTGGTCAGACGAGTGCAAAACTTCTGAGACCCGGCGCACCCAATGAGTTGTGGACTCGTTCTCACCCTGAAAACAAGCATCCAGATCTATAATGGACATGGGCTGTTTGCATGTATCTTTAAAATTCGCTATAAACCAGGCCTTCAATTGATCCCATGACTCAATGGAATTAGCTGGCAGATTTTTCAACCACGTGCGGGCTGGTCCTTCCAACATCATTGTGAAGTACTTCACACAAGCTGCTTCATCCACATCCAGCATCTCCATTGCCATCTCATAAGTCTCGACCCACGCCTCAGGTGGCTCATCCGCCGTATAGTTAGGCACCTTGCGCGGTCCCTTGAAATCCTTGGGCAGACGCACGTTACGGAGAGCCAGAATAAGGCACGGTACTCCCCAGGAACTGAAAGCAAGCCCGATGCCTCTGTCAACCGACACTATTGGTTGAACCGGGGCGGGTTGATAACGGTCCAAAGCGCCATCCCTTCGAGCCCTGCCATGGTCCACTACCTCCTGAGCATTGCGACGCCGCGCGCTTCTAGACACCTCTGGTTCGTCCATCCGCCTGCTATAACTTGGGCTCGGACGGGGGGTTGAATGGATCCTGTCCCGGCTATATGAATAAGCTTGTTGCTGCACTACGGCGATTTGAAGAAGATCTCTCGCCCACCGTGTCTCAACTGCCTCTATTGAATCTCCTTCCATTGGAATGGTTGCCAAGCATGAAGCCGCACCAATCATGTTATCCAGGGGGCTCGAAAAGTGACCCGGTGGTGTAGGCACATACTGTGGTGGGTTAACTGTCCGTCGGGGTAGTTTCGTTGCCCGTGGCTGATCCGGGGCGATCCTCGGCGCTTCGGCTCGGTCCG